>NW_019743676.1:391870-401543 GCF_002891405.2 Cryptotermes secundus
AAATTTGCTTGTAAATTTATCTCCATTTTTGGGACGACATATCTGTGTGAACAAACTTTTTTCCCAGATAAAGTACATCAAATCGAAATACAGGGCAAATTTATCCGATGAACATTTAAAGTCGTTACTTGAGATTAGCGTTTCAAAATTTGAACCTCAATTTAATCAGATTTTAAGAATGCAAAAAGAGTTCAATCATTCACATTAATTGTTTTATTATAATTTGTGATGAAAATATGAGCATTTGGTACTACTGTCTGTTGTCATTAATATACGATAATTTATTTTGACGTACTTTGTATTTAGTTTATGAAATTGTGTGCTTTCAATAAAACTCATATACTTGACAGTTATTAATTTCTCATTTTATCCGGCCCGTTGAAAGTGCTGAATTACCTAATGTGGCCCGCGGTTCAAAAAGTTGGAGACCCCTGACCTTAGGGATACGGGTGCTTCGGAAATGGGAGTGGAACTCACTTCGGGGTTAATAAATCAGGCATCTCCAGAACACACCGTGTATTGAAGTACTAATTTAAAATTTCACACAGGGATTAATCTTTATTTTATACCTCCCAGCTTTCCGCTCCGTCACACTTAACCTTTGTACACCAATTTGCCCCGAGCTCACAGACCATACACGCCACCCGTAGCTACCCTCCCGTAACCCCCTTTTCAGCTGTCCACCTCCGCCCCCTGTAAACAACTGCTCTCTCTTTACTAGTCCTCCGAGCTAGCCGCTCTGTCCATCCTACTCGCTACCCCTACTGTAAAACACTTCTCTGTTGTCTGTCTACATTTCAACATCTGTCCTCCGCGCCCTATAACCGACTGCCCTCTCTTTACAAGTCCACAGTGGGCATAAAACAAAACAAGAAAATAAGAGAAAGCCGAGGGTCGAGCCCGGCATCTGTCCTACATTCCTATTTTTCGAGATGCCCATCATAAACCCTTTGTAGGTCTTCAAGGCACAGGAGCAGGGAATTCAAAACCCCTCCTGACCGGTCTCGCACAAGGTCAGTTCATTGGTTTATGACAGTAGGAGCAAAATGGCGAGGTTAGGGACAGTAGTGACACCCCAAGCCTAAGGAGGACTATAGCTGAATTACAACTAGACGGTCCCGGGATCGTATCTCGCCGGAGGAGCATCTCTCATGGTGAGAAACAGTGCCTCAATTCGTCATGCACTTAATTAAATAATTTTGGCGAGGGACGTACGGTTACAACCTATACACTCTTTTTTGCTTAATTAGCGATACTATGACCTAGAATATAGGACGTTTCCTCGTGCGACACCTGCATAGAGAAGCCGGTACACAATGCAAGATGATAAAGGATTGAAATTAACGCAAAAAAAAATGAAACATCATGGATGTTCTTTTCCCTAACATTGGCTACATGAACTGAACTAGCACTTCAACTTCATTTAATTTATTCTTCGATCATCCAAGTGCCAACACCCAACTTGAAGACCAGGTCAGGGCTATCGTACACCACAGGGGGCGGTGATAAGAAATATTAGTGGAATGTTTAATTAGCAGGTGGAAACCGAAGGAACTCGGGGAGAAATCTGTTCCAGTGGCGCTTCTTCGACCACGAACCGAATTATACCCAGTTATAATAAGGTAAAGTCCCTGTGCTTAACTAATTAAGCACTACGCCATGAAGAGCGTATGTGGGAGTGGATGCATAGATCCACATATTCTTGAGCTCGACACTAGCTGGAGGTGAGTGGTCAGCTTTACGCCCATTACGTTTTTTTTTTCCTTGGCACTACAGCCCCAGTGGACCTAGGCCTACCTCCATGAACTTCTCCGTTCACTTTGGTTTTTCTAGATCTTACACATTCAGTAGGACTTCTTGGAACGCACACGCACAAACTAAACATCCATGCCCTGAGTGGGATTCGAACTCACGATCCCGGCTTCCGAGCGAGCGAAGACAGTACATGCCTAAGACCGCTCGGCTACGGTGGCCGGCCCCCCTTACGCTTTACCTCCGGCAAAAGAGCCCTCAGTACCCATTAGATAAGAGGTTGGGTGGACCCCAGAGCCGGTCTTGGACGACTCGGAGAAGAGAAAATTCTTGAACCTACCGGGACTCGAACTCTGACCTTCGGTAGCCCACTCTGTAGCTAGTCCTCTACCGGCTACGCTGTTCCGGTACCTAGTTATAATGCAAATGTAAATAAGAATTGAAGTTCTGACAACTAAACATTCTGAAGGTGGAGGCAATACATTCCTACTTGATGATGGAGCCGTAACACAGATGACCACGATGCAATGTTAGGAACGCGTGATAAGTGATGGGAGTGACAGGCAAATGAAATACCGCTTTCATATGTATGTGATGTCACCGCGACAGTTGCGAAAATTTCAAGGGAACGCTGATGGAGGCGCCATTTGACGGCTTCCTCTCCGCAGTAGCCAATAGGATCGCGGGTAAGCCAGTGGAGGGGCCATTTGAAGGCTTACCGGTGGCAGTATGCAACCGCGTTGCTCGTTAAAATAGTTTTATTCTGGTAGGGCTCAGAAACTGTTGAAGAATGGGGGTGGCAGGGAAACAATTGCAGACCTCTGAGATGACGTGACAAGATCCCACTGCTGTTAACACATATTTAGAAAAATCGTGACTTTACCGACTGAGTTATCCAGGTTATGCCTTTTCTTCTTCTTCTTCTTCTTCTTCTTCTTCTTCAGAAAATACGTAAATTGAATGTACGTTGTGCTTTCAAGTTCTGAGGTCTCCGATTTTTTTCTCACACAATAATCATACAAAAATTCGAAACTTATGTCACTTTTCAACGTAATCTCCCTGCAGCCGTACACATTTTTCACAACGTCAATGCCACGATTCCATGGCCGCTGCGAACGCTTCTGTAGGAGTCTGTTTTGACCACTGATGCAATAGCGGATTGGAAAACGGCATCCATGTCTCATCAATTGTCACAGTTGATGAAAAGAAAGTCATTCATGCCTTCATCACGTGTCAACATCGCCTGGCAAATTGCCATGCGTGCAGCCTTGTGGTCATCCGTCAGAATTCGTGGCACCCACCTGGAGGACACTTCCCGCATTCGCAGGACTTCATGCAGGATTTTGTGCACAGATCCCACGGAAATGCCAACTTTGGAGGCAATGTTTTCCAAACTCAATCGGCGATTCTCCAAAACAACTTTCTCAACTCGCTCGACCATGTTGTCAGACCGGCTGGTGCGAGGCCGAGATATTTTTGGTTCGTTGTTACAAGACGTTCGGCCTTTTTGAACTGTCGCGCCCACGAACGCACATTTTTCACATTCATGACACCATCACCACACGTCTCACTCAGCTGTCGATGAATTTCAATGGGTGTCGCACCACGCAAGTGGAGAAAACAAATGATTACTCGCTGTTCTTGTAACGGAAACGTCGCCATTTTAAGTATCAGAAACAGTCCTCACTCTCGCTGCTACCACTAGAGTTCTGTGTGCCGTAGAGTGCTGCCATCTCTGTCACGCATTCACAAAGAGTGCACGCGTATTTTAAACTAAACCGCATGTGTCTATCTGCTCCCAGTCCTGAGAAAAAAAAATCGGAGCCCTTAGAACTTGAACGCCCCTCGTATAATGGGGTATCGTGCCTCTGTCCTTTATTATTTCCAAGGACAATTTTTGATGCGTTCATGACGAAAATCCCCCAAAAAGAATACGCGTATTTGCTGTGACATGTCTGTCCGTTCGTAACATAACGAGAACCGCCAAACCATTTTAGTGATATTTTGTACTGATATGATTAACTGGGTTTTATTGAAACGTTGCAGTGTGGGTTAACCTCCGACAACAATAACGGGCACTTCACGTGGAAAGCTACGTGACGTTGCAGTGTGGGTTAAACACCGACAACAATAACGGGCACTTCACGTGGAAAGCTACGTGACGTTGCAGTGTGGGTTAAACACCGACAACAATAACGGGCACTTCACGTGGAAAGCTACGTGACGTTGCAGTGTGGGTTAAACACCGACAACAATAACGGGCACTTCACGTGGAAAGCTACGTGACGTTGCAGTTTGGGTTAACCCCCGACGACAGTAACGGGCAGTTCACATGGAAAACTACGTGCGTTTATGCGGCCGTAAGCTGTCATGTTTTTTATCGGAGCGAAAGATGTTTCAAACAAAAGTTGGGGACGAAAATGAAGTACAAATTGTATGCCAAACGCGCTTTCGCAAGTTTCACGGTTTTCGCGATGATTGTACGCGTAGAAACGTCATGAAGTGTGCCAGAATGCTTACCCTCCTTTTCCCAGATTGGCCGTTTTAATGACATACTTGAACGGTTTTTCGGAGGGTAACTGAAACTTCGGTGAGAGAGTAACACTATCGTCTTTTAATGAGGGAAATTATGGCCTTGGATGTGCGGAAAGTGCGCAGTGTTTATTTGGGCAGATATTTGTGTAACACGGAAGATATAATGAAATTCGCGATAAAGCAAGTGATTTGATGGAAGCGAAGTCAGTGACATGATAAATTTCAGTCGCGCCAATCAAATAGCTAGCGTGAGGTGCGTGCGCATTCTGGGACAAGTTCTACATCGCACTCACTCTCTGGATACCCACAGTTCCATAGAATAAATTGAAGATCAACTTTTTTGCCATGACGTAAGACGGTGACCAAGGAGAGAGTAGTAATTACGAAAGAATATTTTATATATGAGGCTTTGAAACATAAAAGTAAATTATCCCTGTAACCGGCCGTGGAGGCCCATAAGGTTGTCAGACGTCGAGGCTCCCACATTTTCTAGACAATCGGCTCACAGATGGAGGTGAGGTGAACCTTACGCGCCGGCCGCCCTTTCCCCCCAGGAATATTCCTGGTACTCATTTCTGTTAGAGGTTGAGTCGACCCCAGAGCCGCAATGCAGCAGGAAGGATTAGGTAAATTTAAAAAAACCACTTCTTCGGAACTCGAACCCGCGACCTTCAGGCTTGTAGCAGAGTGCCTCAACCAACTATGCTACCGTGTCCCCCTTTGAAACAAACTGCTTACAGATTTGGAATGAAGATTTTTCTTTCACATTGAAGGGCACGATTTCTGTAGTTATGTTTATAAACTCCTGTTGAAATCTCTAAAAATCCTGTAACCCTTTTCATTTTCATCGTACAGCACAGGTCGCGAGTAGAATTCCGGAATCTCTGTTGAAGGCGGGCACCAGTAACTTTCAGGTTATATTACAATAGCCAACATTCCTGGCCCTGATGTCAGTTACAGATGGTGCGGCGAGGCAAGGCAAGGCGTGCGTCATTTCAGTTTCTTGTGCCTCTGTCCAGCCAACGTCTTTCAGTATTTAACCATCTTTGTATTAGTAACGCTGTTAGTAGCTCACACTGTATAGCTTAGAGTGGTAGGGAGATCCGTGAATTGGAATACACGATGAAGGAAACACCGTTGCTTATTTTCAGGTACTATTTCGGCATTCACTTGGAAGGAGGAAAACCACAATTGATCTCGACCAAGATAGCCGGTCTCCTGGCCGAGTCTTGAACACGGGAGCTTCTGAATACGTTGCAGGAGTGCCATCCACTCGCCCAGGGCATTCGACTACACTTTTACTTTCTCATAGTATGTAGTATTGTCATCGTAAATAAAAATGGATCCTCGGGGTTTTGACGAATTTGCAGTTTCACGCTTCCCTGATCGCCTATCGCAGTTGGTCGCAGGGTCTTAGGCATGGATGCCCATGTGCCTTTATTCTGTTTGGAGGTAGCTGCCTTGCGACGGGCTGATCCCCCATCCGAGGAGTGCTACCGAATGTGTGTAGATTAAGAAAGTGAAAAAGCAGCCATGTGGTCTGCTACATAGGTTCCCCTGAAATGTTGGACCAGCAACTTCGAGGACTGTAACTTGTGATTCTTCATGCAAGTTTTCTTTCCATTTTCTGTAGTGAGAACATGACTGCTGGTCACATTTAATGAGCTTCAGAAAACACAGTCAATTTCTGAAACGCTGTGTTCTATTTTGAATGTCTCAAAGAGAAATGTGTTTGTCATTATGTGCCTTGCACTGTTGCAGGTGACTGCAGGGCAACACATGCAGCTAAGTGGGGACCTGAAGCCGGTTGTGTCTGTAGCAGCCCAGCAAGGGATGTATTTCAGCCAGCAACAAGCAGCACCTGCCCCATCAGGATCTGGTCCAGCTCCTGGGGACACCTATACTGTTTCACAGTCCCAGACCATCAACTTCACACAGCAGAGCCTACGTCAGCGTCCAGGTGGTGCAGCAGGGCGTCCAGGGGTGGATGCCACTGTCGGAAGTAGACAAGCCTTGGAACAGCAACATAAGTTGATACAGCAGCAGCAGCAACAACAACAACAACAACAACAACAACAACAGCAGCAGCAGCAGATGTTACGAGCACAACAGCAGGTTCTCCAACAACAGTCCCATATGGCGGGCATGGTTCCGCGTCCACCCCCTCCAGAGTACAAGGCTAACCCACAGCTCATGCTCATGGGCCAGCAGCAGCAGCAACAGAGGTTTACAACAGTGAACATGAGAAGAGTCGGACAACAACCAATGCCCCCCTCAGGTATGGCCATTACATTTTCTTAAGGTGATCTTACTTGCTCACAGGACACAGTCCTGTTTGCCTGTTGGTGTAATTCATCATCAGAAAATCACATTTCTGCTCCTATCAGAGCTCATTAGCTCCATGGAGCTTAGCCCTTCTTGAGAAGCTGCCAGGTGTGCAGCCACTCAATTTCCCAACATTCTATGAAACCAGTATATGAGTTTGCTTACAGCCAGGGGAAGAGTGGTAACTGCTTTTTGCTTGTATGTGTTAGTATTGTCCCTTCATGTTGATAGCAAGGCTAATGCCAGAGTTTTGATTCACTGAATTTCTTTTGACATTTTTGTCATTTAATATGCACTCCTCTTTCATTAGTGAGGAGTGGGTGGGCCTAGCTGGTGTCCTATTTTTTGGATGTGGCTCTGGGTTAGTAGTATAATCAAATTCTTCCCTGCCTTTCATATCAGTTCTCTTTCTTCTCTAAAATTTATTCATAGATTGTATTCTTACAAAGTATGTCACACTTATTTAACAAAGGAATAAAACTGCTTCTGCAAAATACTTGTAGCTTCTGGAAAGTAAATTTGTGCAGATCATTGTTATATGGTCATGCAGTCATGTGTTTCACCCTGCTTCATATGTTGGGCTGATTCCTTCATTAAAATCAAATGAAAATTACTATCAAAGTTTATCTCATTTGTTGCCTGAGTAGACTGTTGCAGAGAGCCCAACATGTTATGGTCTTGGAAGACCATCATCAGGGGCTGTATCTTCTTTCAGTTCATATGTGTAAAACCTTAAGACTTTAGAAGTATCTGGGGTGAGAGTCCCCTCTACTTAGTCTTATGTCTTAATAATATGCATCCTGTTGTGTCACATAGGATATATGTGTAGACTGCCCCCATTATACACATACATCCTTATTTTCTGTTATGAAATGGTGATGTCAGTTGCAGTAAATGCTATGGAGTTGACTACAATGTTTCCTAATCCTGTTAGGGGCGCTCTCATACTTGCTTTTATTGGTGTAGATGAGTCAATGATATTTATGTTGGGACTCGCCGGATATTTCAAGAAGCTTCTCTGGGATTGGTGCCAGTGTTTCCCTAGAATACATGTTTAATATTTAGTAATAAAGGCATTACATAAGCAACATATTGGTACAGTGCACTCCCAATGTGTAAACATTGGCCAGTGTAGGGAGGAAGATAGAAAGGGGTGCTTGTAAAAGCTCTCTGTACCTGATGATGGCCACAATAGGCCAAAACATGTAGCACACACAAAGTGGGGTGTTTTTATACCAGAATTGTATAACGGTAATAATAATAATAAAACACTGATATAAACTTGCATTTAATTGTATACAGATAGTACGTCAGGAAATAAAACTTATCAAACTACAGTTCATTTAATTTTTTGATCTCTTAATTGTGATAGGTAGGTATATTTTTCTGATAATTTTATTAACAATAATATAAGTTAAAATTTACAGTAAGGAATAGTTATAAAGTTGGGTGGTTGTGGACTGAATCTGAGAGGCAGTCAGCCATACTGCACTGCAGCCTCTAAATCTGTTGATTGAGTGTGATCCTTCCATCGTGGATGGAAGTATACAGATCATTTGTCCACAGACTGTACTGCATTTCTATGTGCAGTCTGTATTGCTGCCTCATGTGGAACTTGTACTCGTCTGGCGTGTGGCAATGGTTACTGTTTGTTGCCAGAGACGTCTTATAGATGGCAGTCTTGGCTACTACCAGCAGGTAGTTTGCAAATTGTTGGGAGTGGTATCAGAGCCAGAATAGCCTTACAGTTTACGTTTCCTCTGCAGTGGGTGGGGCATAGTAGGATATGATTGCAGAAGGCTGTGATTGAGGGCCAGTCGAAGGACATGGTCTGTGGTCCCTGTCGTTCCTGGGTACCAAGGCCAGTCATCTGTGTCTTGTTAAATCTGTAGATAGATAGGTAAGGCGTATATTATTATTATGACGATGATTACCATGAATTTGTAGGACGTCGGTTACCCTGAGATTGAACTTTTCTCAGGTCCGATGATGCGACCACAGCAACAGCAGCAGACACTTCATGGTGGTGGGGGCAACATGTATATTGGAGGACCTGGTGGAATTGTGCAGCACCAGCACAGGATGGCGGGCACATATGTGACACCAGGTGGACGTAATAACCAGAGGCCACCGAATGTCAGCATTGGACCAGATGGTATCAACATTGGTGGGCGAGGAAGTGGTGCTGAATGGAGACATGTTCTGATGTCGCAACAGCAGAATGCTGTGTTTGGGACGCAGATGCGGCCAACGTTCACTCAAGGTGGCCATCAGGGTAAGCTGAATCACTGTTTAGACGAGAGATCTTCACACTTTTTCAACTCAGAGCACATTGAACAAGGTGCTAAAATTGTCAAGGCATGCCATCATTTTTCTTATCAAGGAGAGATTTTATCATTAAAAAATCAGTATTAAGTTAAATAGCAAGAATTGTAATCTTGTTATTTGTAAATTTTGGGTGCATACGAGGGGGTACCCAAAAGAAACCGAACTTATTTTTTTTTAAACTTGTTTATTCAAATTTTAAGCACAAACCTTCAAGCCCCTTCAAAGTACTCTCCACTTACACTAATACACTTGTCTAGTCTTTTATTCCATTTTTCAAAACATTGTCTAAATTCATCTTTTGAGATGCTTGACAGCGCCTCCATCGTTTTTTCCTTTCATGTCTCTTTTCATTCGAGGAAACAAAAAAAAACAGTCACACGGGGCAAGGTCGGGTGAGTATGGAGGGTGAGGAACAGGGGTCATACCATTTTTGGTCAAGAATTGTCATACAGACAGGGCTGTGTGAGCAGGGGCATTGTCATGATGGAAAAACCAGTCGCCCGACTGCCACAAATCTGGCCACTGAGCTCCAAGTCACTCCCGACAGCTCCACAATTTCTTCAATGGTCCGTCATCGATCTTCCTTGATGGTTTCACGAATTTTTTCAACATTTTCATGTGTTCGGGCCGTGGAAGGACGACCAGAACGAGGTTTGTCATAAATTGACATTTCACCATTTTTGAAATGGGAAAACTACTCAAACGCTTGAGTTTTCCCCGTAGCATCGTCCTT
>NW_019743676.1:401658-450651 GCF_002891405.2 Cryptotermes secundus
ATGTCATTTATAAAAAAAAAAAAATCCTATGATGTATGTGATTGGCCCCCAAAAAGTGGGCCCCCCCCATTCTCTCTCTCTCTCTCTCTATATATATATATAACACACAACCCTTTCTTTTCCTCAGTGAAAAAATAAAATATCAGGTCTGCTCTATGGTGGAAAATTTTAATGGTGCATTAATGTTTTTTATTTACGATAAGTATGAAGAGGGTAAGAAATTTATTTAAATATAAAGGTGAGTAGAAATAAAAAGGCTACATGTAAGCATAAAAAACCTGTGCTTGGTGATGCTTCATGATGCCCCCTGTCCCCTCCTCCTGTGTTTGAAGCCTGTACCTCTTCCTGCTGTTAGAATTCAGCCTCACACAGATACGCTGTAGAGAAAGTTGGGGGTGCTTCAATCACCCTTGTGATGATGGAGTACTCCTGTCGGAGAGACAACCAGAATGAGGCCATATCTGTTTCTTATTTCCTCAGCTCATCTTCTTCTGGAACAGTAAATTCTTCTGAATCGAAGGCTCTTAACACAAATGGATCTCTCATCCAGTCCAAGGAAGAACTATCAAGTGATCGGAAATACTTTTCATTGTTTTTACTCAGAAGTGACATACTTTGTAGAATTCAGTTGACAGAATATTTGTCGAGTCTGCAACTTTCTGTCACTTAAACACTTAAACTTTGTTCCCTTTTTTGATTCTGGATCCATAAAGTGTTAGTGTTTCCTTAAAAGAGTTAATTTTGTCCATACAAGGAAGAATATTTTCGTTCTTTCCCATGCATACACTTGTTAAGAGTGTTCAAGGCTTGGGAGGTGTCAGCTAGGAAAGCAACTGTATTGCATCAGGTCTCATCACTAAGCAGGTCAGCCAGTTCAGAATGTTCAGACGTGGAAAAATTATAAGCTGTTCCCTCAGTTCACAGAACCTTGAAAGCACCCACCTCACTTCTGTGCGCATTAGGAGTTCTGTGGGAGGAGCTCCCATCGCAGAACATGTTGCTGAACACAGCCTCCATTGTAATGGCCTAGAGATTTATATTTTGTTATATAGGTCTTCCTAGTTTTCAAACCAAAACTGTACACATTTCTTTTCTTTCCCATCTGTGCTATGTTCCCCACTCATCTAATCATTATCATTATTATTATTATATCAGCAAGGAGTAAAAATTATGTGCTTCTTAGTATGCAGTGTTAGAAGCCTCCTGTTATTCCATTCCCCTTGGGCACAGATATTCTTCTCAGCACCCTCAGTCCGTGTTCTTCCCTTACCGTCAGAGACCAAGTTTCGTACCCATTCAGTACCACAGGCAGAGTTCATTCATTATTACAGGGGGTGGGTTTCCCCATGCACCATGACCAGTTGTTGATCTATTGTACATCCCCCTTTGATATTCTACCGGTCGCCATACCCTTCTGGTACTGGTGCTTGCTATCAGCCCTGTTCAGCCAGCGAGTTCGGCCCATCTACTGGCAGTGGTACCCAATACTTCCCCCATCTACCGGAGGCATTGGAAACTACTTGGGCCAGAAACTTTTTACCTAATTTTGCTCAGAGGTCTCCTAGAGACATCTATGACACGGGACCCACGGCTTGAAGTCCCTCCCAGAGGACTTGTTCCCTGAATCTTTCCGCCCTTAAAAATTCCACGACCTCCACCGGTTTTGAACCCGTGTACCTTGAGTCACGACGTGGGAACGTTACCCCTAGACTACGGAGACCGCTACAGGCAGAGTTAGTTTTGTATATTTTAATTTTACTACTATTGTATAGAATTATTCATTGTAAGTTCCAAGAGATCCATAAATTAAAATGAATAACATGATTAATGTGGTGAATGATCATTGTTCTGGAAATTGGCCATTATGTTAAGTTCTTTCAAAACAGAGATGAAAAAGAGTAAAGTTGTCCCTGTGCTTATTAACTCCATGCATTCATAACCTTGGTAGTAGATGGCAGTGAAGGAACTGTCACAGCCTGGCCACTTTACACCTAGAGAAAGAACCCCAGTGCCCATTAGATATGAGGCTTGGAGGGCCCCACAGTTTATCTGGACTCTGTAGAGAAGATAAAAATGTCTTGTCCCTGTTGGGAGTGGCACCCAGATTCCTGAGCTGTCCAGCACATAATCAGTCATTTTACTGACTGAGCTATCCTGGCTCCTTTTTTCAAAACACTTGTGTTTTGGATGTCATCGGGTGTAAAAAGAGAGGTCTGTGCTCCATTGGATGTGTTAGAAAGAGCAAGTTTCAATCATTGCACCTCCAGTAATGCCTCAGAATTTCAGCCAAATCTTAAAAGATCAGCTCAGACTGAATGGAGTGCACTTGGTCACCACAACATAATACAGTAAATATATTAGTATACCACATTCACTCTGTAAACTGCATTGGCATGGACTTGAAACCATGATATGAACTAGGTATGTATTGTGAGCTGGTCTGTGTCTGGCTCTCTCTCTTGCCTCCCTGGTACATCTCATGTTCTTCTTTATATAAGCTGTATTGTTGCAGGTTCATTTGGAATGGGGAGTGGCCAAGGAGGTGTTCAACTGTCAGCAGCACAGCAGATGCAGCACCAGCAACTGGTTCATAATCAAGCCCTGTCAGGGTCACCAGTAAGCCAAATGCAGATGATCTCACAGCAGCAGTCCCTGGGTCTCCAGTCAGCGGCAGTTCCAACTAATGCTACACAGGTGATATATACAGTCCCGCATGCACTCAGCTTGAGGACTGCAGAATCCAGAGGATAACTGCTAGCTGTGAAATGTATATCATTGTGTTGTGGGTTCTGGTGGGTCAGTGGCCAGGTCATCTGTGGCTACTTGCACCTGGATATAAATGAAACAATCCTAAATGTGTAGGTGGAAGTTGATGATAAAACAGGCTGCACGTGGGCCAGTGAGGTCCCAAACAATGCTGAAGGTAAAATGGCTGAATTGGAAGGATAAGAGTTTCAGTTGTGAACCCCAACACCACAAAGGAATGCCAGAACCATAGGTATGTTACAGTGATTGTCTCCAAGGTGGGATGTGTCAGACAGTAAGAGACACACCATGCTGTGTGCAGACAGGTGCTGGGCCACCTGGCAGCAAATGTCCATTTGTAAAACAAGTGTGCTGTGCACATGCTTTTGAAACTGTCTAGCTGCTAAGAAGAGACCCGACCTTCATAAATGAAGGTACAGCCCATCGAGTTATGAATACATGACCTGTCAGTACAAAGTGCTCTTTGAAAATGTGCTGGCAGTACATCAGGGGAAGTGTTCTGCTTATCACATGTGGGATGAGTTTGAAGGTCACGGGATGGTTGCTTTTTGTGCCAGGGTGGACTGGAGAAGAATCTGATGGGAATGATATGCAGCAAGTATGTGTTATGGCACTGAAGAGTGGTCTGAAGGTGTGCATCCACAAGTCAGGAGCTGTACCTGTTGCGATGATTGTGTTGAGTTGCCAGGCTTGCTGCATAGGAACATATGGAAAGATATTTCCACATTCCACATGCAGACTCCCTGTGTTGTTGCAGAAGGCGCCAGTGACAAGACAGATCCCACCGTTATGGACAGGATCAATTATGAACAGCCTAGGTATTGCGGCGAAGCCATAGGCAAAGTTGCCATAATCTGGTATAGAGGGGATACGGCACAAGTTAAGTGAAAGCCTCACCATCCAGCCTCCGCCCTATTATCTGCAGAGACCATTTTGTGATGCAGAGCCATTGGAAGTGAAGTTCCTGTGACAGTTTTCTGTGAAGAAGTCCTAGATATGTGACAGCTGGAGCACATGTCAGAGTGCTGTTGGTAAGGAACAGATCAGGGGCAGGATGTGTACTCAGCAATTGTGTGAACCATACATGCTGGGTTGTTGCTGCAGAGCCATGTGTGACAAATGTGCGGCTATCTGTAGCTGGAACGCCCCAGAAACCGCAGTAGAAAGCAGTGGCTCATCATGCAGTGATGATGAGATTGATGAAACAGTTGTGTTAACTAACCATCCTGTTGAAGGTGACTGCAAATAGCATCACACCTGAAAGCAATTCATGTGGCCCTCCCATGTTATTGAAAGTAAAATGAAAGAAACACTGTACCAAGACAAACATGGAAAAAATAGCCCTGGAAAAAGTTAGCTCCTAATAATGCGTCAGTGAAGGTTCTTCACAATATATCCCAAGTTGGTATTGTATGCCTTCTCTGAGTTAAAGAAAAGAATGATGGCAAGTTAACACATGAAAACAATTCTGGATATGGTGCACCAGGTTTACCAGGTGGTCAAGAGTGCATATGTGGTGCCAGAGTTCATTTTGGTATTCAAGGGGCAATTTATATTCTCCAGGATACCGTCAAGTCAGCAAGAGAATAAATATATGTAAAGTAAATGAGATTGGATAGTTGTAATCAGATAACAGTGCTCTGTACTAGGGATTAGACATTAAGTGCAGCAGAATGGATGCTGTCATTAATTAAGATAGCCATATGCAGCAGTGGCAATTTGTGATCTTTGACAAAAGAATCCTGGTATTGATGTGGGGGTGTAAACTTATGCATTTCTTTTACAGATGTCAATGAGCCTGCAGATGTCACAGTCAATGTCAGTGAGTGCAGGAGGGGGAGGCTCACCCCATCACCACTCTCATCATTCCCAGCAGCCTGCAGCCCCACAGCAGCAGCCCATTGTAAGCTATGGAGGGAGTCCTGTTGGCGCAGGAGCAGGGAACCCAGGACCACCACCTCCGCAGCAGCAACAGCAGCACCCCCCAGCCACATCTAGCTCAGTAGCACCAGTCTCATCTGCACAGCAGAGTGTGTCACAGCCCCCACCGCCCACTCCAGACTTTAGTCTTGAATTCCTTGAACACTTGCCAACTGGAGATTCGAGTCATTTCTCGGCAGCTGCCCAGGAACTGCTCAATTCTCTTGATTCAACCTCAGCATTCAACCTGGACATCCTTTAAAACAAATGAAATTTCTTTCTGTCTCAAATGTGCTGCAAAGTTTAAGATGGCCATTCCACTACTAGTGTATGTTTGATTTCTTGTATATTTGAAGAATACTCCCTTCTGGGATGTCATGTCATGTAATGTGAGAGAATTTATACTGGGCTACATGGCATTACATCCCAAAAGATTGTACTTTTCGTAGTCATGCTGTGAGAATCTCGAATCCAATATCATATACATTTGTATATGAAGAAGATACATGTTTGTGTAACCTCCTGCCAGAGTCGTACTTTATTCACAACAGTTTCCTTGTCAGGTTTGTCCTGTATGTTCCTTTTTGTATGCATAAAATGCTGTTGGCAAGGAACAGTTAGTGCTCTGTTGTAAGCAACTAAGATGTTGATCCTTGGCACCTAATTTGGCAGGTATTGTCAATCTCCATGACAATTCCTCCAATAGTATTGTAACGTGTGGCGTTACTGAAGATGCCATTCGGATTGTTAATTGGTTTATTTAACAATGTACAAGTCTCGGCTACAATTAATTACAACACTGTTGTGTGGTTTCACACTTTATAACCCTATTCGCAATAATCAGTTCACTCTGCCCTCAGTAGTCTACACGTATTAATTACGATACGGGAGCTATACAAGTGTCACTG
The DNA here is from genome assembly GCF_002891405.2 of Cryptotermes secundus. Taxonomy (NCBI): domain Eukaryota; kingdom Metazoa; phylum Arthropoda; class Insecta; order Blattodea; family Kalotermitidae; genus Cryptotermes; species Cryptotermes secundus. Next base: position 407,253 of record NW_019743676.1, read on the forward strand.
TATCACACACTCCCAATTACTCGATTACACACACGTCCGGTTCTTCTTTCCGAGAAGGCTGCTATGTTCCAACTCAACTCGTAGGCTGCTGCCTTGAGAACTGTTTTCGGCGACTGATACGCTTTTAACTCATTCATTGCTGACTGGAGAACTGTCTTCGGCCGCTGATACACTTTAACTGACTTCGGTGGCTGTGTAATTCCCTTATATAGTCGCAGTGTCTGCCTGTTAGGTAATGGGTGCGTAGCAATTGCAGCGTTGCGTGTTACGTCACCGCGGGGATAGGGGTGGGGTGTTGACTCGCCTATTACCATAGTAACGAGAGCGCTATGATGCCGCCACGTACCGCCCGGGGGGGGGGGTCCTCCGTTGCGCAACATGTCACAGTATCTTTTCTATTATTTCCAAGGTTTACTCAAAATTTAAACTGCATTAAATATTCAGCTTTGTACTATGCCTTGTAAAGTTAATGAAGTGATGTTGAGGCATGACTAAGATTTTTAACAGTTGGATTTTGTCTACAAGAGATATATAAATATATAGAAACCTTTAATATTAAGTGCTGTTGATGTTATATATACTCGAGATACTCACAGTGTTAAATAAATTGACAGTAAGTGTTTTACTTCATGAACCTTTTTTACCACCTTGATTATACAGAAAATTCCTTTGATCTGACAACTTGAATGTCCTTTTCTGTAGGCAACTTATTGGGCTAAGTAGATGCATAAACTGAGGAATAGGCATAGGCTGTATTATTGTGGAGGAATTTATCATGATCAGTTCCTTTTCTTCATCAATGTGAACTTTTTTTTTTTTTTTGTAACAGAGCTTCTGCTTGTGAGGCTACATGTGGCAGTGGAATGGCTTCTCTTCTATTGTGCAACACAGTCCAACAAGTACAAAGTGAAGGATGATGCTCTTGCCATTTTTAATCAAGTTCCCTCCGATCCACTTCTCCATTATTCATATTGGTAAATATAAAAAGGATTGAAGGAAGTGACATAGGTGCTGTATTATGTTTGTGGGGATGTTGAGAGATAATCTGCCATAACCTTGTAAGTGCCACTGTGACTCTGTTAGTGGCATGTAAGAAGACAATCCTGTGTAATTAGATGTTCACTAAAAATGAAAGAAAGCAACACCACTTTCAGTGTTATAAATTGAACAAGTAGTATATTTTAGGTTTTTAAGTAAATTGTTTGTAGTTCTGAATATATCGTAATTTTGACCATTTGCTGCAATATGTTACTTGCATGTACATGTTTTTCAGAATCAATTTGTTATATCTTTATTCTGTGCATATAAATATTTTATGTAGTGCAAGCATTATGTCACCCTGAGAAACCTGTTTTCATTGCATTTTTATAAATATAAGTGAAAAACATTCCATATATGTTTTACTCAGTTACTGAAATGAAAAAGCTATTTTACAGCTTTCCAAAAGTAAGCACTACATGCATATAAAGAATATAGCTTGGGCAAAAAGCTGTGCTTACCCTGATCTCTGGAACCATAGGCCAAGATTGATCTGTTGTGATGTTTGGATCAGTTTGTACACATTTCAGGCTGAGGCAGCAGATTTCTCAAGTTCTGACCTCAGTTGTAATTAGTAATTAGACACACATGGTTATGGAGACTTGATAGTTTGAAAGATGCTTCATTTTTGACCCATGTTACTCGGAATGTTTAAAGTGTGTTGCAGTAGGTCTCACATTCTTGTTATTATGGTAGAGTTAGAAAGTTGAGTGAACACTTACTTTAGTGCTAGTTGGCTGTTGTAGTATCATCAGTTTAACATGTGAAAATGTCTCCCTAGACTTAAATGTTGTACAAGTGACCCCTGACTTGTGGCCAGCAGCTTTCAACTGTTTATTTCATCTGAGAGTGCAATCAAAACTTGCTGCCTACCTCATGGTGTCCCATGGTGTTGTTGCGATATCTATGGAGGGACCAAAGCTGCCTGCTGTGTAAACAGTTTATGTCTATGTACATGTGGTGTTTTATTGTGTTCTGTACATCTCAGCAAGAATGGCTGTGGGACCACTCAACAAGAGAATGTAAGGATAGGGAAGGGGAATTACGACTCTAAAGAAACGTGAATGTGACATAGCAAGTTCCAGGGAATAGTGATTTTTACCACTCCATTGTTCAGAAGGTATTTACCATGTTCATAAAAGGAAAATAATCTATGCATTCTAGTATGCAGGGATCAACTTAAGTTTATTACTCAGCCAGAAAGACAAACGAATTACTTAAAATTTTATGAACAAATGGAATCAGTATTTTTGTTATTGATTTTTTTTTTGCTGTTTATTTTCATTGCTTGTAATTAGCGGTTTACAAGTAATGTACCAATGAGGTTGACTATATATAAATATATAATTATATCATATTAGTAATGTATATATTTAAAGAAGATGAGAGCGTTGTTGATATTAGAAGTGTTAATATGATGGTGTGCAAGAAGTGCACCATTAATGGAGCAAATGTATATGAAGACACCTTGTGCCAAGCCAGCACAAGGCCAACAAATGTCCATATTCAAATATTTTATCATCTTGAAATGGATGAATGGAAAACTGTAGAACTTTTAGTATGGGGATTTAAGACTATTTTAAAGGAGTCAATGGAGTACAGCTATGTTTTGTCAATTAGGATTTTAAAATCAAAGGAAGAGTTGACGCAGGTAACGTGTCTATTCATTGCTACAATTCTTACAGGTGTGCTCAAATTAGCATTATGTAGGTCTTAAAAACAGTGTCACAATTGTCATTGCGGTTGTGATCATATTATTTATGTTTGTGATGTTTTTAGTCTTTCCGAAACTTGATGTCTAACCATGGATTACTGGCTGTGCATTTATTTAAAATAAATATTAATTATTTAATGTGTAGAAATATTTTTTGAATATTGAGAATTTTAAAAATGACAAAGACTTCAGTTTTTTTAATTGATTGTTATAGTAGATGAGTAAGATAAATTTGCCTGGATGGTTTGCTTAAAAAAACATGCCCATTGATTCATGCAAATCATGTTTTGTGCTGTAAATCAATTTATGTGCCTTTTGATGCCATACAATTGGCAACATTATTTGCAGCTTAAGTTTTCATGTTGCAGACAAACTAGAATGTAGTGTATATAATTTGTTTTCTTCCCGAGGAGGTAACGGGAAGAAAATAACAGCATGAGGTGTGTCTGTACAAATGATCAGTGTTCAGTTGCATAATTTATATCTGATTTATGGTTTTTCATTATTTAAAGGATATTCTATAAATATGTTGCTTAATATTCAAATTGGAACAAGTTACTGTCCATCCCAAATGGAGTCTATAGTAGTAGTTAATGCTGCTGTTGATTACAGTGATTTTTCAGCTTTGATTTTGTGATGATTAAAGGAAAGTTATAAAAACATTCAGTTCAGGAAGAAATATGCATGAATCTAGGAATGAGCAATTGTGGTTATTAGACATGCATTGCAACTAAACCCCTGAATGCCCAATGTCATGGCGCACAGTGTGTTCATATTCATTCCACTGCCTAAATTGTGAGGCAGTGACCAATGTGTATTTTGGTCTTCCAACACTGAGATATGCAAGCAGTAATGGCGTTAACTATGTAGTGAAGGGGTTTGTTTTTTCACTCACATGATAAATAGTTGGAAATGTTTGATAATGTAAAGAAATTAAATGTGATTTACACACTGCAACGGTGCCAAGAAGAATTGAGAAATTAATGAAAATGTGACACACAACGCATGAATTGAAGGTACACATGTTTAATGAAAAATAATTTGAATGGAAGTAAACTTTAAATATGTGTTATTAGATATTGGGACTCGCCTATCTGAAATGATTACAGAAATTTATGCATATTTTGTTTAAAGTAACTTGAAATGAATTAGCAGTTGTGGGATTTCTTCTGCTTTAAGTGAATATATAAATTTGTTTTATAAATTACTTAAGGGGCAATGATTACAATTTTTTTCTAACAAGAAGAAAAATATGATACAGAAATTCTTGGTACCAGTGGTAGAATGATATAAGCAAGGAAACCGTGTGTGAGAGAAGGCAGGAAGCTGTTTCAGGAACAGTTTAAATGTATTTTGATATATTCTTTATAGGAGACACTTGCTGTCCATGATACTCTGTTCTTGATCCTTCATGATTGTTTTCTCTTTTCACATGTAAATGTTTCATATAGGTCACATCTGTTGTCTTGCTACTCTGACCAATATATCTAAAGGTTTGTTACCTCTCACTAACATAAATCATGTTAAAAGACTCTTTGAATCATCAATAAACACATTGGCACATAACAGGGCCATCAGCAACCACATGTACTAGATGCAGAGACTACACCAAAATGACCCAGTATACCCTGAAGTGTCAGTTTATGTTCTTGAAATGCCAAGTGAAAGCTCCTCCTTCCTCAGAAAGCGCAACTGAGAATGCTTGTTTCATGATGCACATTTAGAAGAGTCTTACCTCTCTATATCTTGTCGCTAAGCTGCGATGGGAATGTCAAAATGGCAAGTGGTTAAAGTTTCATATTCAGTCATGTTATTCCTTCTTGTAACCTAAATAAAGATGACTTTCACATTTGTTTATACATGTCTGCCCAACTACACAGCAGCACATATCAAAAGACCCTAATTGTGATTATCACTGCCATGATAACGTGAAATCTCACATATTTTTTTGACAGTGTCCTTTGTGTTTAGTTTTGAATGTCTAATATATTTTGTTATGTTTGCTTCATGCTTGTGTTGGCTGTATGTAACTAAACTTATTTTTAATGGAAGATTTTTTTCTCTATTCCAGTAATCTCAATACTTGACATTGCAGTTCGTACATTGCAAAGCTATCTGGTGAGCACGTAGAGGTCCACTCCATATGTCACCTGGTTGCCAAAGTTTGGAAGTTGTTATGATTAAGGTGACCAGATGAGGTACTATAAAGCTATGTAATTATTAGATACTCTGGTTGCATTTATTTTTCTGGGTTTAAAGAAACCTAAGAGGAGCTGAATGACCTTCCTTTATCAGTAATTGTTGATCTGGAAGACCATAAAACAGTGAAAGTGAGGTCACGTTTCAGATGAAAGGAAGTGAGAAAAAATTCAAGGCATATGCAACACCATCAAAATGAGGTAGACACTTTTTAAATACAATATTTAGGCTTCAGTTATGATACAGTACAATGGATTTCACAAAATAAGTGTAGCTTTCTTTTAATTCTGCAAGTCTTTGTTCATTTTGTTTGACTGGATATCTCAGTCAGTACATTGACTGGGTCATGGGGTGGACGACTCAGGAATATGGATAGCTTCTTGGATGGGACAGACTAGGACCCATCCAGCCTGCAGTGTGTACCAGAGGTAAAGCAGCTGGCAAGTGAAGTTTACCTCCAGCTAGTGCTGAGATTAAGAATGCTTGGAGTTATATCTCCACTCCCCCATACATTTTGGTGATAGGCTGTTCAAGCACAGAAACAACTACCTTTATCGGGACATAGTGGCCACCACAGATATTCAAAGAATTGGATGTGTCTTGAGCAGTGATATTTGGCTGCAGCCACAATCACAATTACTGCTTTCTGTATGACAGTAGCCTGATTTAAGGTTTCATCATGTTGCATTGCAGTATTGCAAGTTCTTGCTTCTGAATGATTTAAACAGTTCTAGCATTTAAATGTTCCTTTGCAATTTAGTAGTGAAACATGTTAATGAATTTAAGAAAGTCCACACAGAATATCCTTTAAAACTGAATGTGGTCACACGTGATTTTCATTTCATGAATGCTAAGTGGCAAACAGCAGCCTCCCAGTCACTGAAAGCTACAGCTGCTGTTGATTCAGAATTATCAGGACGTTTGTCTCTTAATGAATGCACTGGCAAATAATGATAAATAATTTGGGGCTCATTGTGTGCAGCTTTCATCTGGGCAAATTTGAGATGTGCAGACTAAAATGAAGTTCTGTTCTCCATAGACTTTAAGGGAGTTCTTCCCTAATTGATAGAGCTGTAACTCCATTGATATTACTGATACTCGTAGCTTTTAAAGGCACCAAAATGACATTTCGTTTGTTTTAAATACTTTTTTTTTTTTTGCCAGAATGTTTAATTTGTAATTCTTCCATGATTCCCCTGTAAATTTCCATGCAGTGTGGTATGGTAGAGTCATTCACTGTTTATCATAAGTATGGTGTGATCCAAAACAAAATGTTCCCCGTACTGATAATTATTTGTTGCAACTTTCATGAGAAATTACAACTTAATTGATAAAGAATACACCGATGTGAGTGTTTGTATCCGAGATAGGCATAATGATGTCTTGCCAAATCCTTTATGTATGTGCAGATTTTATCATTTTCTTTTTTGGTTACGTCATGTAAATTGTACAACATTGCTTTTTGTATTTGTTCTGTATTAAGTTTTAATGCAAAATTATACAAGAGTTATATTATAATTATATATACCTACAAATTCTTGTAATAATGTTTCATTTGAGTTCCTTACCAAATTCCTAACCTGAAAGCACAGTTTTCAGTTGCTTTAAATAATTTGCACAGATTATGGATCAACATTAATAGTGGCATGATATCTGACACCTTGTAGTTTGGTAGATAGGTACCAACATGGGAATTTGCTGCCTGCATTTTCAAGTTACCCTCATTTGTCTCTCTCGTTGAAAATGGTATAACTGATACCATTTGTTAGGAATATTCTCATAAGGTTCAAAAATATTGATATAAGAAATGGGGATAAAATGTGTTTATTGTTCTTGTGATCTAGACACAAGCAGAAGTTGATTGTGACAGTTCATTCGATCATGAAGGAGCCATACATCCATGCATAAAACGAAATTGCACAAAATGCACACATCAGAACTATGGTAAGCCAAAGCTCAGCAGGTGAGCCAATTGACTGATTTTCATGAAATTTATAACGGAGTTAATGTCACTGGCGGCAGCCCAAACATAGTATTTTTCATTTCACTACAAATGGCAATAACAGTATGGCAGAAGTACAAACTTGTGAGGTGAAGCAATACTAGTGCCACTAAACATAGGATTCAAAATGGTGCATGACAATATAGCTTCAGAAAATACACAGCATTTTGAATGTTGTCTTCTGGGTTGTGACAACATGCAGGGCTACCTAGCAGATAGTGATGTGCCAGAGGAGCTTGGTACACACATTTTCAGCATTCCCTGAGGGTGGAGGTAGTAGTTTCATGCAAAGTAACAGTAACCATGTGCAAAACAGAACCAAGAAGAGAGACTGCCATGATAATCTGAAAACTGATATATGAAACAACTTGAGGGTACACATCTTTTATGTGGAAATTAATACAAAATTACTGAAATTTATATTTTCCGTTTGGTTTCATGATGGTAAGTACTGAAACTTTGTTTCTACAAATGTTGAATTATGTTTAGAGACAGGTCATAAACATATCTACAAATGGTGCATAACATTATCAGCAGTTTTGTAAGTGGTGTCTGTGAAACTGTGAGGTTATATCTAACAAATTAAACACAGAAGAGCCGTGCAGAAAGAATAAGTTTGTACCAGAGGGATAAATAATAATATTCTGTAACATATTTACAGTTACAAACAATATACAAATCTTCATTCACTCCATAACAATTCACCATGTGACCATCAGCACAAATGACCAGAACACGGAACCATGAGCTTATTATATTATTTAGTTTTAAATTTACATTCTCTACATTAGGCATTAATGACTGTGGATTTATAGAACTGGAACTGTACAATAGGAAAATTGGCTGGTGGTTTTTTATTTTTTGTTGGTTGAGAGGCTATGCTATAAGCCGGAAGGTCGCGGGTTCAAGTCCCGATAAGGTCATTGGATTTTTTTTCAGTTGACCTAACCCTCCTAGCTGCACTGTGGCCCTGGGGTCGACTCAGCTTCTAAGAGAAATGAGCACCAGGAATTTATTAAATAATTTTCCTGGGGAGTAAAGCGCGGCCGGCGCGTAAGGCTGACAACCTTACCGTCATCTTTGAGCCGATTGTCTAGGTCAGTGTTCCGCAACCGGTGTGCCGTCACAAGGTGAAAGGTGTGACGCGAAATTTTACTTATTATAAGAAATTAATTGTCGAATTTTATTTGTTTTATTTTATCCCAGTTACCGTCTTTCATATGCTTGTATTATTGTCAACCACTGCACTGGTTAAATAAGATGATGCTTGTTTATTCTTTATTACATGCCGTGATTTTCTATGTACTGTAATGTTGTATTCTAAGAAATTAAACGTAAATTATTTACTAACAGTTTTTGTTATATCATAATTTTCATTATTGATTTATTTTTATTTTTCTCGCATCTACGGGGCTTCTTTGATATACTTGCCGCATGTTCTGTGTACGTGCTTTTCCATAAAACTGCAGGGATTAGCAAGGGTTTCCCTGTCTTTTATAACGTATTTGTATTTGCCTCTGTTAGAAGTTAGAGCTTCTTCAACTTTATGACTTTCTTCCTGTAACGTTGCACCCACCGATTGTTGGACTTCATTTAAAATTATAAGTATTTCAAAAATAAGTCTGTATATGTGTCACTTCTTCCGTTTGAAGAGTAGAGGTCCCGCGTCTTGCAATTATTTCAGTTCTATCACAGCTGTGCTCTGAAGTAGTTCGAAAATTGTGTTTGCTAGTTAGTCTTGCTATTTTCTGTTACTATTAGACTTCTTTATTTATTCAATATGGATAAATTCCTTATACGGAGTGTTCTGTCCACGAGTGCAAGTAGTGAAAGCATTGAACCCTAAAAAAGAAACAAAAATTAGTACACCGGCAGTATAGTGATAATTAGTTATCTTACGGGTTTTGTTTGGTATGGTGATAAAACCTGCCCAATCCACGAGTGTATCGTTTGTGGTGAAAAACTCGGTAATGCTGCTATAGTTCCCAGTAAATTGAAACTACAATTGTCAACAAAACATTCTTCTCTAACAAGCAAAGGTGTCAATTATTTTCATTGCTTGTTGGAACAAAACAAAAAAGAAAGAACGTTAATGACTGCGACAGAACGTGTGTCAGAAAAAGTACAGGAAGCAAGTTATAAGGTAGCCGAAATTATCGTAAAGGCCAAAATACCACACAACAATAGCTGAAACGGTGTTAATGCCTGCTTGTAAAGATATGGTGAAAAATAGTCCTGGGTTCAGAAGCTGCTAGTGAAATTTCAACAATTCCTCTCTCCGCTGACACAATCATTCGCCGAGTTATTAACATGTTCAGTGTCATTGAAGCCATTATGAAGGAGAAAATCAACAGCAGTCAGAAGTTCTCGCCTCAGATCGACGAGTCCACCGATATTAGCGGTCACGCACAATTTCTTGCTTACATTCGATACATCGATGGAGATGTAATTGCAACAAATTATTTTTTTTGCAAAGAACTTCCCGAGCGAGCCACCGGTGAAGAAGTACAAGTATTTCGTGTCACTAATGAATATGTGTTACATAATGAATTAAAATGGAAGGATTGCGTTAGTGTTTATACAGACGGAGCCGCTTCTATGACAGGCCGTGTTAAAGGATTTGTAGTTAAAGTACGCAAAGTAAATCCTAACATACGATGCGATCATTGTTTCATTCACCGCGAAGCCACTGTTGCTAAGTCTTTGCCATCTTCTCTGAAAGTTGTGCTGGACGAAGTAGTAAAAGTCGTGAACCTCATAAATTGCGGCCCCTAGATTCGCGGCGGTTTTTTTCCGTTTTGTGTCAGGAAATGGAATCAAACACATTACATTCCTATTACATACAGAAGTACAGTGGTTATCACGAGGAAAAGTGTTAACGCGAATATCTGAACTTAATGAGGAGGTACGTGCATTTTTTACTGTTGAGGGACATGAGTACGCGGATTTATTTGCAGATGACGAATGGGTATGTAAGTTGGCATATCTTTCCGATATTTTTGTACATTTGAATGAGTGAACAGAAAGATGCAAGTTAGGAATGAAATTTTTCTAACTAATATGGATAAGATACAAGGATTTGTAAATAAGCTGAATATGTGGATACAGAGAATTACAGATGGATCGTTTGAGATGTTCTCGACCGTATGGTCACTTGCTGATGGCAATAAAATGGTGATGGACACAATTAAAGAACATTTAGAAATGCTACAGCAGAAATTCAATAAGTATTTTGGAGAGTGTGTACAACATTTCGACTGGGTTCGTGATCCATTCGTTGCGAATTCAGAACATCTTCCGATTAATATACCATAGGAACTCGTAGATTTAAAAGCAGACAGAATATTGAAACTAAAACTTCTCGAAGTGCCTTTGGATACGTTTTGGTTGGCAATAAGGAGTGAATTCCCTGCTATCTCCGAGATGGCAGTTATGTTTTATTGCCATTTTCAACTACATATTTGTGTGAACTGGGCTTCTTGACGTTGACTGAAATTAGGACATCAAAGAGGTAGCGGCTCAAACCCATCGATGAAGAAATGAGACTTGCGTTGTCAACGATTCCACCACGGATCAGTCGCCTGTGTGCAGCTAAGCAGGCGCAAGTATCACATTGAAGGTATGAGTAGAATTACTGTATTTACTTTGATAGTATTAGAAGTGCATTTTCTACACTCTACAGTGAATTAAAGTTAATTAATGATTAATAAACGCATGAGTCGTTTTCTGTTTAATGACAAAATAACAATATAATAATATTATAGTAATAAGTTGATCACGTTACATATTTATATTAATTGTCTGATATCATGTGTTTTTTAGGGGAATAACATTTTGGTGTGCCGTGCTGAGTCATGGATACTTCATGGTGTGCAGCGAGTATAAATGGTTGCGGAACACTGGTCTAGATAATGTGGGACCCTCAACGTCTCACAATCCTATGGGCCTTCACGGCCTCTTACAGGGATAGCTTTACTTTTATTTACTTTATTAATCATCGTTTCTTACAGCTATTTACATACGTATGTGTAATAAAATGGGAATAACTGGCACAGAAGAGGAAGTGTAGGAAAAGGTTGCCTTGTCACTAATTTCAGAACATATTGTAACGTGTCTGGAATCCAGAAGAGTCGCTTCTATGGAAACACTAGAATAGACCGTTACATAGGAAGTAACAATAGCGGCACTGTAATCCCAACGGTGAGCCGTTGTGTAGAGAACATCGAATCTCCACGGTTACGACGAATACGCGAAGCGTTCCCACAGAGACAACGCAATAACAATGGGTCATTGCGTAGGGAACGCGGAACCGACAGAGCAACGTTTCCACAGCGACAACAGCGGGGTTGAATGCATTCGCACACCAGTCTCGGATCGTCCATCGGAGAAGTCAGTCTCTCTCCAGTCTTCGAAGTAGTGTCGTCGAACATCCGCCGCAGAAGACATTTGAGGTGTCACAGTGAATGGTAGTTGTACTCGTGATTGTGTTAGCGTGAAGAACAATAAAGGTTCTACAGAATTCGACAACGGCGTGAACTTATTTGTAGCGTGACAGACACAAAACACGTTACAATATATTTTTTTACATGTAATTTATATGGGAGATTAAGGTAATTGTTTGCTTGCAACTTAACTTACCTACAATTTCACTACATGTTTCATTTTATGCATACTGTATCAAGAAACAAGTGTTCTAATGGTTTTGAAATATTGCAGCTGGTTACTCATTGCTTCTGCAGTTCGGTCTATGTTGAATCTGAGCAGCAGATCATATTAAGAGACATAAATCCTCTAAACCCATAAAGAAATTCAGATACGTTGGAATGACAGTAAATTGAAACTATGAAATGGTAGTGGAGAGATTCCTGTATGGGGGAAGGACTTGATATATATTATAGCAAAGCTGAACTATAAAAAAAAAAGTAAGTAAAGATATCCCTGTAACAGGCCGTGGAGGCCTATAGGGTTGTGAGATGTTGAGTTTCCCACATTTTCTAGACAATCGCTTCACAGATGGCGGCAAGGTTGTCAGCCCTACCCGCCGGGAAGCTGAACTATAGGCTGAAGAATTTAAAATATCCATTGTATTCATAATTGAAAAGTTGTAAAAATGTGGCTGTTATCTTTCTGATATGTGTTGACAATGACGTATAACAACCCGAGAACCCAAGAAGAGAAGTCGTGAATTATGATACTGGAGACTTTTACAAAAATTTGTTAACTAACTTCTTGGATCTGAGCACTTCTTGAAAAGCCGCCAGTTGTGTAGTTATCCAAGAAATTCCTAGCATTTTATGGAACTCAAAAGTTCATTACCGTGTTCACAAGAACCTTCCACTGATCCCTATCCTGAGCCAGATCATTCCAGTCTGTACCACCTAGGGTGACCAACTCTCCCGTATTTCCCGGGATCTCCCGTATTAGAGCTAATTTTTTTGGATCCTCCCGGCTCTCGTATTGACCTTCTATTTCTCCCGTATATTTCATTAACAATCAAGATCGCAAAATTTAAATTATATATTATTCCCGCCAAATACATTCCGATATAAACTCATTATTATCGACAGTTTAGACTTAGAGTCGACATATATCGAAAAATTACCTATAATAATCCATAGAAAGTTTAACATATACTAATCGATAGCGGAATATCCACCACTGCAGAAATGTGCTAGAGTTGATTTTGTTAATTTCTTCTGTTGCTTAAACAAGTACATTTCTAAGAATTTTGAGTTATCAAATGCAAATCCTGTCCATTGTCTTTTGCCATTAAATTTAAACACTGAACTTTCTTTCAGACATTTTCAAACCATTGTAAAAGAATTTAATCTTGATTTTGTAAATGAGGACAGCCTGTATGAAGAGTTTTCTAGTGCAAAAAAATTCTGAATGTGGTAAAAACAGGACGTATAGAACAAAGTTGGGTCAATATTTTCAGTGATTTAAGAAACAAACAAATTGATGTGCCAAAACTTATTAAGATCTTAGGCTTTGTTTTAAGCATCCCAGGCTCAAATGCCCATACTGAAAGAATTTTTTCACTGATGAGCAATAAATGGACTGATCAGAGAAATCAAAGCAGCTTAGAAGTAATTAAGTCAGAGCTAATGGTAGCAATTAATTATGACTATAGTTGTAAAGAGTTTTTTAAATTTGCACAAGAAGATAAAAAAATGCTTAGTTCTGCAGCATCCGCGGACAAATACATAGAGATTAGGACTAAGAAACATGCAAATTTGTAAAATTTATTCTATATTGTGACCTGTATATTATATACAATGTAAATTAATTGTTTTGTTTAATATTATCCATTCCATGAATGTTTGCTGGACTGACGCCGCGCCGCTAAAAATGCGCAAAATTTGTCGTGACTAAATCTCCCTTAAATTCATGACCGAAAGTTGGTCACCCTAGTACCACCCCATCACCCAGCAGAGGTAATTTGGTCTTTATTCCGACTCATACTTTTAGGAATGGCTCCTAGACATATAGGTACTATGGAGAAGTGACATGTAGTTATATATATGTGTGTGTGTATATTTATACATACATATACACTCATATGTATGTATAAATATACATATATATATGACTGACTGACCGTCAGTCGCAATGTGACTTCGACTTGAACAGAAGTCAGTATTTGTCAGTATTTGGGAGTAATCAGGAGCATCTGTGAGTGTTTAAGTGACAGTGAAAGAGTTCTCGGTGAAGACAGCCACGGAAAGTTCGTCGTGAGAAGATTAACATGTAGTGACTGTGAATTGTGTAAATCAGTAACAGTGTTATAAGTAATTGTAGTTACGACCTGTAAGTGGTTAACAGAACAAATTAATCCGAACGGCGTCTTCAGTAGCCAAACACGCTACAATATTAAAATTTGTGTAAGAGAAATATTTTTGAACATATGGACTGGACTGAAGTGGTCCAGGAAGGGGATCCACTGAAGACATGTTGTGGCGATGCAGAATAATCTTGTCGTTATACAGCAACATGAGTCTCTTGAGACATTAAATAATTTCTTAAGCAATTCCTTGCACTGCCAAATTAGCAACGCAGTTACTACCTGGTTACTCAGTTAGCTACGCTAAGGTAGTTAGTTAATTCCTTAGTTTGTTAGATCATTACCTAGGAACAAGTTTGACAGATACTTGGCATATTTTCTAAATGGTTTCTAATCTAGCTGCAGCGTCATCAGCAGCGACTTGAAGCATAGAGCAAATGATGCTCGAGATTGTTCAAGTTCGTATAGCAACAGGCGTGACCAGAGTGGTTTGAACGGCTGTTGCACTGCGATGTGGAAAGCAAATGGAAAAACTACCACATTATCACTTTTCCTGGAGAGTCTCTTTCCAAAAACAGAGATACCATGTATGCGAAGATAGAGGGGCGGATAGAAGTGACCAGAAGACGAGGAAGAGGACGTAAGAAGATGCTGGATGATCTTGGGGACAGAAGAGGATACTGTCATTTGAAGGAGAAAGCTCTAGATCGCATTAAGTGGAGGAACTGTTTTGGAAGAGACTGTGGACCTGTCGTCTGACAGATTACTGATGATGATGATGATACACTCATAAACTTGATTTCGCTTAGCTTGTATCGAAAGAAATCTCTGGATTGCCTGTAGTCCGCCGAGGATTCGAAGCAGATACCTACTGAATACATGGCATGAACTGAATACCGCTGAATACTACATGGCGTCGAATATGAAACATTAAGAGGACGAAGAATTAATAGCGAAGGGAGAAAGAAAGAGAAAGTAAAGAAACAAGAGAGAATTATCGTAAGCTACTTATTTGTTTTAGTCACTCCATCAGACAAGAATTAAACGTGATATGAATTTCTCCATGGGAGATTTCCTTAAACCTGTTTCTCACGTTCCAGCTCCCTGGGACAATTCTGACTTCGTAGGATCTGTGCTTCACACAGCGCTGCTGTATGTTATTTGATCTAAAAATAAACGTGTAGACCAGTGATAACCCATGCTTGCAGCACTGCTGGCTATGGCGGGAGGGTTGAACACCTGCACCTAGGCTCGTCTTTCATTTACTCTGCTTAGTTCGCAGTCACTTGATTTCTAAGAGTAAAGTGGCTACTGCCCCTTTTTAGCATACTTTCCTTAGTTTGAAAAAATTAAAGTAGGCATATGCGATCTCCATGCTGTCTGTCTATCGTCCCCGCCCCCATCAGCTTCTGCTCAAACACTGGGGTCGTGGATTCGATTCCCACTCGAGATATGGATGTTTGTCTACGTTTGTTCTGTGTTTGTGTTGTCCTGTGCAAGTAGCGGCCTTGCGACAGGCTGATCCCCCGTCCAAGGAGCCGTACCGACTCTATGAGAAACTGAAGTGAAACGACGTATTTCACGAATGCCCTATGCTTCAGAGCGCACAACAGAATATGAACGATTTAATGAGGGAATCAACAACTCAACTGTCTATTTTAAGCAAGATTTGAGGTTTACACCGCGGTGACTATGAAGAATGCCGTCTTCTGGGATGTGGCGCCATGTAGATCTTGTATGAACCGACGTTTCGAAGGAACGTATCACCTCCATCTTCAGGCTAGAAAAATCCACGAGCGAGAAACTAGTCTGCAGCCACCTGTTTACTCTGGTTCCTATACCTTGAATATGGAGGCGATACGTTTCTCCGAAACGTCGGTTCACACTACATCTACATGACTCCACATCCCAGAAGACGGCATTCTTCATTTTATATTTTAATATTATCTTCTGAGTCTTCCTATTGCCCCTTCTTCCACGACGATTTGAACCACAGTTTTGTGTACATTAATATAATTTTCATGAGTGCTACGTACACTGCCCATTTCTCCCCACTTAACTGCGTTGTTCTAAAGTCATCTCTGGTGAATTGGAATAACCCTGCTAGTAATATGATTGGCCACGAGACTAGAAGACCGGGGTTCGATCACCAGCAGAACAAGCATTTTCTCTTTGAATTCAACTCCATGAGTCTATCGGATCTGGATCACAGAATTAAATATTGTGCGGGCCTTTCTTATAGGGGCTTGTCACTCTCCTTCATGTACTTCGAGAATGACCTCCACGCCACTTTACACGTCCAGAGCTAACAACTTAGGACGCGGAAGTAATTTCATCGTTATTTTCATTTTTAACATTCAGCTCGAGAACGTAATGAAAGAATCGTCAAATGATAACATCCGTCATTAAATTTATTCATTTATCTCTCCCGCGTCGAAAATTCCCTCTCTATTTTGTTTCCAAACACCTGTGCTCTTCACTGGGCGCGAGAAACTAGATTGTGTAACCGAGCGGTGATTGGACGGAGCTATTATTCTATATTTATTTAATTTTAAAATCTGAAACAAACGAGGCTTTGCCAAAAATTTAGAGGAGACTTTATGCGTAATATTGTTTTATTCGATCTCGGAGCGTAGTATGTGAAATATTTAACACGAACCTTTACTCTGTGTGAGTACTATCGATAGGAGTGACATCTTGAAACCCCCTCCCTTATTATGACGTGTCCTTCGCACGGGTCAGAGAGCCGTTACGTGGGAGGGAGGTAAGATGTGATAAGCGTGTGCTCAAATTCTGCAGCTTCGCGTGCATATCTTGTGCAGCTAGGACAGCGTGTATTCCCGTGAGTTGTGTTAATTACATGATTTGCAAGTATTTGTTGCTTTGTATTAATTGTGTTGAGCTAAATGCGTTATAATGTCATTCAGAAAACACTTTGCATTAGTTGGTGAACAGCAAGTCTGCGTACTTCACGAAGTAGGCTGTTTGTAATAGCAGGGAAGTGAGAATTACACATTTTCAAGAGTTTCATATATTTTTGCATTATAATTTCGATTTAAGTCGCATATATCATGACTACTAAATGTATAATTACTATTTGCATAAGTTAATTAGTGGGAAGAAGTTGCAAATTTGGCGGTAATGTTGGCGGTTTTTTGAAGATACAAAAACTTAAATATTTGCAGTATTCTAAAAGGAGCAATTTATTTAGAAGTTCAGAAGCATTCGTTTGCAAAATTTTAGAGTCATAACGAATCCACTGCTTTCTAGGATCTGTATAATTTGTAATTTACCTGTTCACATACTCGTATTAAGATGTAGTGTTTACTGCATTTGCTTGTAGCCATATTGGATTTCCGGGGCTTTAGGCGCCATGAGGAGCTTTCTAGAATAAATATAAATTACAAGCTTAATATTATAAATTAATAATTACGATGCTTTGTAAAGTTCATAGTAATTCATTTTCTACATTTTAACGTCAGAATTTCAGATAAAAGTTTGCTTTCCTTCTGGATAGAAATACTGTATTATAATATTTAAGAAATATTTAATGAAATTAGTGCCTTTGGCGGCGGCCGGATGTAGCCATTTTTATATCACATTTTGTCATTGGAGGCCATACACTTGTATTGCCGCCATTTTAACATTAACGACGTAAGAGTCCCAAGGCCAAGCAATACAGTTTAAATCAGTTTATAGGAGCAGTAAATTGTTTCCAAAATATCAGTTATGGAATCAAATTTTGTGCTCTAAAGTAACAGTAAAGCTGAAACTGTTAGTACTGTGATGCAGCTATTTTTCGCATACAACATTTCGACATTGCATCATATTTAGTAGGCCTATGAGGCTTAATGAGATCATTTATACTTTAATTATAATTATTATTTATAAGTAACATCAGTGGAGCTCAAAAGAGCTTTAGAAATGTTAGAACGGTTAGTTTTATTATATAGACAATGTACACCCAAATGCTACTTTCAGTGCCCTTCTTAATGAGATTATTTATAATTATTCTTTAATTACATTTATTATTTTTTAGTAACATAAGTGGAGTTCGAAAGAATAGCAGAAACCTTAGAAAGGTTAGTTTTATTCTATAACTGTTATATGAACAACCTGATAGGGCAGTACTACTACATTCAGTATCCTTTTAATGGGGTTATTTATAATTACTCGTTAATTGTAATTATTTATATGTAACAAATGAAACTCGAAAGAGTTTGCGCATTCTTTGAAAGGTTAGTTTATTAAAATTATTATGTAAATAATCTGACACTGAGGTACTACATTCAGTGCCCTTCTTAATGAGATTATTTGTAATCCTTCCCCATCCACTGAAGTCATCAAAAACATCTCCTCTCAGTGTACAGTATCATCACTGCTCTTCCCGGATTGTGGCCTGTTACGGGCACTGCAAGTGAGAATGTTGCAGTTCTGCATAAGAGCCTTGTCCCTTCAGGTTCATATTTCAGACCCGAGTTCAGTCTTATCAGTGGTCCTGCTTCCAGCGACTTCCTTACTGCTTAGCTCGCAGTTCTAGTGTTGTCTTCGGCATGTTGTTGCTAACTGTGTCTCTCCAACTAACTGGAAAACTGACTCCATGGAGCTGAGCTCTTCTTGAAAAGTCACTATTTGCTCAGCCACTCAAGAAGTTTCCACCATTTTATGGAGACCGCAAGGTACATTACCGTGTTCACAAGACCCCTCCACCGGTCCTTATTCTGAGCCAGAAGAATCCAGTTCACATTCTCACATCCTATTTTCTGGGAACAATTTTAATATTATCTTTCCATCTACTTTTTGGGTTTCCTAGTGGTCTCTGCCCTAAAAATACTCTTGACCATTTCACCTACAATTCTACCGTTGTGTTCATGTTATTTCTAATTATGTCTAGCTAACTAAATAATTAGACAACTCCACGGATATGAGCCCTTCCTGAGAATCCAGTAGTTGCTCAGCTACTCTCGAAATTCCCAGCATTCTATGCAACCCCAAGTTCATTGCTGTGTTCACAAGAGTCTGCCACTGGTCTCTTAGCCTGAGCGAGATGAATCCAGTCCACAACCTTACATCCTACTTCTGTGAGATCCATTTTAATATTATCTTCCCATCTAGGTATAGGATTTTTAGTGGTATCTTTACTTCAGTGTTTACCACTAAGAATCTGTATACGATTCTTTTCTCCGTATTCAGATCGAACTCATGTAACTTGGTGCCTTTCACTTGAAACACATTGCAGCATATATTGATGGGTTCCCACTTGTCTCATTCCTCATTCTGTTGCCACTGCTGTACTGCGTTGCCTGTGTTAATTTGAATTCCCCTGAATCTTATTTAGCTTCGACAGTTCTGTTTATCACATCCAGGACATAAGCAATTGTAACGTAGGTGTTTCTGCCCTCCACAAGACAGCTACATACTGGCTAATAAGAGTGTTCACTACTCCTGTGTGACGCCCCTAATGATCGTTTACTGCCGATTGTTTTTCTCAGCAAACAGAACCGAACTGAACTCAGCCTGACGCTAAGGAACTGTGAAGGAACTGTGGTGAAAAATTCAACGAAGTGAAGTTCATACAGGGCTTTCAGTAAATCATCAGCCCTTGTGAAGCAGGCTGTTTCAACACAATTGGTGTAATCAGACAGCTCAATGTAAATATTCGTCAGACCTGTTCATGGATAGAGCCCCTGACATTTTGCCACCGACAAACGGACAAGCATGATACAAGTAAAGAACACCTACCTTAAATACCGGTTGCGCTAAAAATTTGTCAGTTTTGAGAATATACAGAGAAAAATAATTTTGCGTGAATCCTTTGTCTTATTATGATTCAAGCAACATTTAAAATATTTTGAAATTAGTTCTCTAAATTATATGAATGTACTAAAATACTACGTCATGGTTTAAAGCTTTTTGAAATTATTCAAAACTTTTTAATTAGTGTGAAATGAAGTTTGTTCCTTCAGTCGGCAGTTAGTCAGTAACTAGATCCATAAAGCAATACTAATGATCGTCACAAATGACGTCAACGTTAGATATAGAAATTATTTTATGGCAAGTACCACACATGATCGTACAAATTACCAACTATCTGACTAATGAACTAACTACTAACATTTCTTTAATATTGTAGTTGTATTCTCCTCTGCTTATGCATGGCCGGCAACAACTATCTTATACTGCACGATTTGTACGTTCATATGTGCCCACTGCCACTGGGTGGTTTACTTCTAGAAACAAAATCTTTGGATTCCATTTTAAAATTGACAGCGGTTAATTAGACATCACATGCTCTGGATAAATTAATGCACCCGTTAATTCTCTGCCGATGCAAAATCACAATTTTATTACACCGGTGTTTCATAAACTGTGGTATGCGGTTCATTGCTGGTTCCGGGAGAATCATCAAAGCTCATTTGCAATCTGTCTGGACATTTCGGAACACGATAATTATAATTAATAATAAGAATTACCATGATTATACAATCACTTGAATCTGATTACTAACTTGGAGTACAATGGGCCTTATGCAGATCTCAGCAAGAATGCAAAACGGCTGATTAATGAACGTGTAACACCTACACATTAACTTCTAGTTACCAGTCTCAAATTTCAGTCTCTAACATCTGCGACTTGGTGAATTGAAATTGCGTTAAACTGCATCTGTCATTTCAGTCGGTACCCGGGGCTGAGCATAAGAACCAAAGCAGTTTCATGCTTACTGAAGCATTAGCAATACAAAAATATTACGATAATATTAACAGAATGTACAGGTTTGTTAGGTATGACAGGCAGACAGACAGTTGGACAAATGTCAGTGAAGACGGCCTCCATATAAGGCCCTGAGATTCTCGTGATTTTCCTCAGAATTGCCAATAAGAGCTTCCTTCATGTGCCAGTGAACACAGCCTCCATCTAAGGCCCTGAGATTCTCGTGATTTTCCTCAGAATTGCCAATAAGAGCTTCCTTCATGTGCCAGTGAACACAGCCTCCATCTAAGGCCCTGAGATTCTCGTGATTTTCCTCAGAATTGCCAATATGAGCTTCCTTCATGTGTCAGTGAATACGGCCTCCTTCTTACGCCCTGAGATTCTCGTGATTTTCCTCAGAATTTCCAATATGAGCTTCCTTCATGTTCCAGTGAACACGGCCTCCATATTAGGCCCTGAGATTCTCGTGATTTTCCTCAGAATTGCCAATATGAGCTTACTTCATATGTCAGTCAATACGGCCTCCTTCTAAGGCCCTGAGATTCTGGTGATTTTCCTCAGAATTGCCAGTATGAACTTCCTTCATGTGCTAGTGAACACGGCCTCTATCTAAGGCCCTGAGATTTTCGTGATTTTCTTCAGAATTGCCAATACGAACTTCCTTCATGTGCCAGTGAACACAGCCTCCATCTAAGGCCCTGAGATTCTCGTGATTTTCCTCAGAATTGCCAATATGAGCTTCCTTCATGTGCCAGTGAACACGGCCTCCATCTAAGGCCCTGGGATTCTCGTGATTTTCCTCAGAATTGCCAATATGAGCTTCCTTCATGTGTCAGTGAATACGGCCTCCTTCTTACGCCCTGAGATTCTCGTGATTTTCCTCAGAATTTCCAATATGAGCTTCCTTCATGTTCCAGTGAACACGGCCTCCATATTAGGCCCTGAGATTCTCGTGATTTTCCTCAGAATTGCCAATATGAGCTTACTTCATATGTCAGTCAATACGGCCTCCTTCTAAGGCCCTGAGATTCTGGTGATTTTCCTCAGAATTGCCAGTATGAACTTCCTTCATGTGCTAGTGAACACGGCCTCTATCTAAGGCCCTGAGATTTTCGTGATTTTCTTCAGAATTGCCAATACGAACTTCCTTCATGTGCCAGTGAACACAGCCTCCATCTAAGGCCCTGAGATTCTCGTGATTTTCCTCAGAATTGCCAATATGAGCTTCCTTCATGTGCCAGTGAACACGGCCTCCATCTAAGGCCCTGAGATTCTCGTGATTTTCCTCAGAATTGCCAATATGAACTTTCTTCACGTGCCAGTGAATACGGCCTCCATCTAAGGCCCTGAGATTCTCGTGATTTTCCTCCTAAATGGTGGCCAATATAAAATTTCTTATAATGTCAGCCGTAATATAAGTTAATTATAGTTGTACATTTAGGTCACAACTTTGCATCGATAGGCCTTTATGTTTCCGGATACCTATTTTTTTTTATTGCTAGTGGGGTGGGACTGAGTCCCTTGTACTGCGGCCACTTCTGGCGTATTGTACCAGCCCCAGATGATAGGTGAGGGTGATTGTGGGGCAATTGGTGGAATGAAGATTGGCAGGGGAAACCGAAGTACTCGGAGAAAACCTGCCCCAGCGTCACTTTGTCCACTACAAATCCCACTTGACCAGACCCGGTTCCGGATACCTAACTCTAGATATTTATTGTACTGATAGGAAATGAGAGTGGTATACTTTGACATAAAAATATTTTACTCTATTTTGTTATGTTTAAGTTAGATTACTGTGAAGATTATTTTGGTAATGAACAGGCGCAGTGATTCACCTAACAACATTCCGACATGACCCCGAAAGTGTAGAGCACCATCAGAAAATACAGCTCCATCTTCAGCTCCGGATAATAAACCTGTCATTCATGAGGCATACATAACAGAAATTATCCAAACACATTTACTTGCGTTACCAGATATCTAACGAGACGAAGTTCTGTAGCCAAATTCAGAATTATCAGGCAAACTGTGTTTGTGATATTCAGGTCAGTAGTGTGTGGTTCGCGAGTGTTATTTCGTGTGATATCATGTTCGCCGTGTGTTTATGTGAGTGAATACAGATATTGTGTGTGATTACAACGGCTCTCTGAGTGTTTGTGTTAGTGTTGTGATACTTCCAATGGAGACAGCGTCCACCAGGTGCAGACTTCGAACCAGGAACCACGCAAGGCAGGAGGAGCAACGCTCAAACCGTAAAGTTGAAACCAAAACAGTGCCGTTTCGGAACCTTTAGCGATTGAGGGCCCATCCGCAGGAGGATGGGGATGGGTACTCGCAGTGAATAAAGGTCCCATAGCACGCACGGTATTATCGTGGTCCAGTCCGGCCCCAGGCTGGTCACGATAACATAGTACCGTGATAACGGAACTCTGGATTTGCTGCGGTAGCCGCCATGACTCAGGGCTTAGGTTAAGGTCGAGATCGACACCCTGTGGAAATGATTTTTTTATTATTTTAGTTTGTAAGGTGTTGTCCTCCCGCCCTCCCCGTTAGGTGCCCATGATAGGATTTCTGGTTAGACTTCGTGAAGTTAGGCTTCTTGTCGGTTTAGGAGGGTTTAGTTTTAAGTATTTCTGTGTGTTTTTTTATGACACAGGGTGCAACTTGACAGGGTTCGGTCGGCACAACAATGAAATCAATGCGAGAGAAAGAGGGATAAAAAGAACTTTGACAGTCTTTCTCTGTGAATAACTCGCATTGGAGGGACAAAGATCCAGTAAAGTAAAACTTCATTTTGCTTTCATCTGTCTTTCAATTCAATGTTCAAAGATAAGTTACTGGATCTGTATGTACCAGGTATATCTAAAATAGACATTAAAATTTATGATGACATGTTATATTTGTTTGTGTGTATTATACTGCATATTCAAATTGATGATATGTTATGTTTGTGTGTATTGTGCTGCGTATTCAATTTGATGACATATTATGTTTGTTTGTGTGTATTGTGCTCTGTATTCAATTTATAAAATGTTAAAATGAGGAAACGCATAAGGTGAGTCAATGAAATGTACTCCAGCTTCTGCATAAAAGAAGACATCGATTGTCATCATGAAGAAATGCAAAAGGTAAGTCAAAACTGCTGCAGCTTCAGCAAAGGAGAAGACAACGTTTGTCGTTGCAATGAAAGGCATTAGGTGAGTCGATAATATAAGGGTTTTACATCGTTACGTCTCGAGAAACACACGTGAATTTGTGACGATTATATTTCACGTGTCAGTAAAAGTCGCCGATTGTTGTCGGAATTTGGATTTTACGCGACAAAAAATTAACCGCCGTAAAAGTAACTTCTCTTTGGAAAAGGAATATGTTGTATTCGGTTTCAATTGAGTATATTAATGTTGGCTAATTGTGTAAATAGCCGCTAGGCTGTGCGACAGAGAATAAGATTTCATTTTACGATGACGAGTTCTGTCCATGAGCCGGAACATCTCCCATTTGACCGTTTTGCTGTGTTTTCGTTTCGTTTTGAAAGGAGCCTCTTTCTAACGCAATAAATGTGAGTTGATTTTTCGAGAGAAGCCGTCAACGATTTGTTTTTTACGTCGAGTGCTCAAGACTTAAATGAAAACTGGAAGATTTACTTCGTTATGTCGTTTATTTTTATTCCCGCACCAAACGGCGCACGTTTATATAACAGTTTAATCCTTTTGTCAGTTTTAACGGGGACAACTGCAGTGAACAATTGGTACACTCAATTGCGCGCCTCTCACGACCGGAGATATTAAAACGTGCAGCATATTGTCTGAAGAGTTCTTATATTTAAAAGAAGATGTGTTACAGAGATGGCAAGAGTACCAACAGCAGAGGTAAGCTTATGTGTTCATTCTGTTAGTGCAATATCCGTTTCCTAGTGTTCATACTGAAGTTTCTTTTTTGTTTGTTTCTTTTGTTTCAGGTCCCCCCTCATATCCTGTGCCTCAAAGTGGCGAGCGGGTGAAACAAAGAACGGAGCAGCTCCGAAATTGAAAACATTTTTACAGCAATTCGCAACCTTCCTTGGCAATTCTTACATGCCTGTTAGTTTCTTCGTGTTTGTCTGCCTGTCTTTATATTTTTTTATTTTCAACAGATTTGACATTTCGAATCATTTTTAGGTACACAACTACCAGTTTATATTCAGCTCAGTTCAATTCAGAATGAACGTAATACCTTACACGTGACCATAGAGCGTGTCCCTGATTAATGCGCCTGCACTTGCTCTGTTTGGGCACTAATAGCCGATATTTTGAACATCTCCAATAACAACGGCCCGATGGCATTTCTGTACTATAATTTCCGCTTGTTAGTGTTGTTTCATGGTATTCATGTGGGCGAAACAATCGTTTTTGGACCGTAGCTTACCCTAGATGATTCTGCCAGATTGCATTCTGTTACCGTTCCTTTGGATTTCGCAAAATTTTTTAAAGAGCAGGGTCGTCAAGTGAGTGGATAAAATCTGTATCAGGCTGACGTGAGTCTGCTGTAAAAAAAGCCCCTTCCCAAAGATTTTCCAATAGGAGGGGCCAGGCAAAAAAGTTGCTCACAAGCACGTTTAAACCGTTTAAGAATGCTTTTGCTAACTTAAAATATGCTGGTATATTGGTAGTTTCCTTTATTTTTTCAGTCTTGATCTTTTAAAAAGTCACCGGGGTGGGGGGCTGAAAATGCTTAGTGTTTCTTCCCTACTGGTGGCGGCGTCCATGACTGTAAATTTAACAGATCATCAAGTTCAGGACGACAACAAGACTTGGGAAAAGAATTTAATGGTCCTCAGTTAAATACTGTTAAACATTTGATGGTTTTCTCGAAATGACCGTGTTTTTTGCAATTTTTGTATAACATATTGTGTGTATAGTTTATTCAACCTTGTGACCTTTATGTAGTAAATAACTTTCTCATTTGAATACCTGATGTACACATTTAAAAATATATTCAAGTCCCTCCGTAATGAGGGGCTTAAAATCAACTTAAATTGGCGGAGCCGTACAGAGTCACACTCGTATAATATAAGAACATGCATCAAATCTCATCAAAATTTGTCAAAGAACCGCAGTTACACCTAAATATTAATTTATGCAGCAAGTAACACGACCCTGAAAAATGAAGAAACTGCACCGGAATAAAACAAATTCTTGATATAATTTTGTATTGGTATGTGAAACCCATTTTGATTAACATAGGTAAGGCAGTGTGAGCGTTGAAATCTGCAGACAAAGAGATGGACGTGATGAAACTAATAGGTAGGTCTGAAGGGACCGAAGGTGCGTGATCATCATTCAGTGCTTCTTACACTACATTCTATGGCACATATAGAGGATGTCAAAAGTTATTATTCATCGGTGTACAGGTAGAAAGTGTTATAGAGAATGTCAACTAAGTGCCCAAACAAAGAATACACTAACAGTGCCCACCACTAACGTGAAATCATATGCTTCATTTGAAGTCAGTTCTTTTTTCAGACCACATAGCTAACAATTTGAAATTAAGGGGAATGCATCGTTCTTTGGCCGAACAGGATAAATGATAACTTTAATTATTTCTTGGTAAATATATTACTAGTGCTCCGGCATCGCTATTGAGTATTCAGTTGTTCAAGAAGTTCTCTCGTTATATAACCTGAAGGATCCTCATCGGCAAATCCATCCATTACATTCTACAACAAGTCCAGCAATATTAAATTAATTCTTGCATGAAACATGTCACATGTGCAGTTATGGTGACTCAATGGCCTTCCATTTACATGACAGGCCCACTTTCGTAATATACCGGGCTATAGTGAAGCTAGATCGTTAAGGTAAACACAGAATTTGGTATAAAAAGGTAATGTTGTCGCTGTGCTGAAGTAATTAAGCACTACGCAATTAAGACGTATGGGAAAGTGGCTGTATAGATTCACGTTTTCTTGACCTCGGCACTATTTGGAGGTGAGTGGTCAGCTTTACGCCCCGGCCGCTTTATCCCGGTGAAAGAGCCCCCGGTACCCACTGGATAGGAAGATGGATGGACCCCAGAGCCGGTCTGCACGACACAGAGAATTTAACATTTTTGCCCCCACCGGAATTCAAACTCCGATTCCTTGGTTGTCCTGCCCTTAGCCAGTTGCTATACCGACTGCACTATCCTGGCTCTATTACACAGGATTGGGTTCCATTTTCAAATTATAACCCTACAATATCGCCTGGATGTTTTAACATCCCGTTTGTATGTGAAATACTTTCGCCTCCGGATGCCTCTGCATAAATGTATATGCCATGAATTTTATAAAATTACAACCGTCAGTCGTAAAGTGACTTTATCAGACTATGGACAAAGTCCTGAAGCCCAGTAATCCCAAGTGTTATACAAATCGTCAGAACCTTTCGGAATGTACTCGATTTTGTGATTGTATTTCGCTCAGTGGGGGCTGGAGTCAAACTTGGTCCACTGAGTGGCCTATTGTAGCCTGCCCCGTGTGATTATGATGATGGAGAATTTGGTGGAATGAAGATTGGCAGGGGAAACCGAAGTACCCGGAGAAAACCCGCCCCAACTCACTTTGTCCACCACAAATCATACCAGACCGGGATCGAACTCGGGCCGCCGTGGTGGGAAGCCAGCGACTAACCGCTTAAGCTACGGCCCGGCCACTTGTGATTTTATTTGTCTAAATGTAGTTAGCGGCAGTAAGTAAGCAGAGTTGGATGTATACTAGAAGCTAATCCTTGTTGGCAGCCCTGATTTGTTGCCATGGTTACCGTTCAAGTAGCGTAATGGACGGAGGGACATACTTGTCTTAGGAAGTATTTATTGCATTTAGTACTGTTGATTTATTTTTCGGCTCATGTATTTTAAATTAAAATGAGTATTCAAACCTGGCTGCAAAGAAGAAATACCATAAATCGTAGAAGATTCGTAGAACTTAACTCAGATGTTCTTAATATTCCGCCAGCTGGTAAGAGCTTTCTGATTGCTAAGTTTATACTCCAGTATTAATTTATTTTATTTATTTATGGGTTCTTTAATGAAGCTTTCAGCAGCTAGGCCATAAGCGTCACGCCTCAGTTCATTCAGTGTTAGTAATTGTAGTGTGTTCATAGATACGTTGGCATTTTGCTTGAACAATTTGGAAGAGACCGCTGCCAGACGAATACAAACAGCTTGGAGAGGTTATAGAGCGAGATGGAAGCGTGCTGAGGTGCGAGATGAGCTTAGGAGGGAAAAGGTACACTTATTATACAATCAAGGTTGCTTTCACCTAGCCCATGGTACTCTGCAGTCTGGTAGGTGGTTACCAGCATGTATCTACTGATACAAAAACTTTGAATGTCATATAGTATGAGCTGTTTCAAGTAG
Source organism: Cryptotermes secundus (assembly GCF_002891405.2). Classification (NCBI taxonomy): domain Eukaryota; kingdom Metazoa; phylum Arthropoda; class Insecta; order Blattodea; family Kalotermitidae; genus Cryptotermes; species Cryptotermes secundus. The sequence goes on from NW_019743676.1 coordinate 435,075, forward strand.
AGTTTTCCCAAATATTCAGGAAAGTTTGCTTATAATCTGAAAGATGTAGACTCAACACAAACTTCATAACCCTCTAACTTGCACCAGATTTAGTTTCAGCTCAATTTTACAATGAAATGACCATGCCTGTAAGCCTCTTTACTGTACAGTTGTATTCTATGTGGTTGAAACATGTTGTTCAGTTTACATAAAAGCATGGAGTTAATTTTGACCAGTAATTCTGTGAAGCTGCACTGAAGGTTGTATTTTGTGTGATCAACATGACAGCAAGATGCTCAGATACAATATTATTTTTATTTATTTATTTATTTATTTCATATCATATCCATGGATCATTGTACATGATATAGGACAAGTCAGTACTTTANTAGTACAAATAACACTACATAGAAATAACAATATAAGATTCATTACATTATTCAGTACCATAATAGATCACAGTTAATTATTATTGGAGTCAAATTTAAAATCAAAATATTCTTCCAAGGAATAAAACGGGTTCATCAACAAAAATCTTCTTAAAACAATTTTAAAATGTTTAACATCTTGAGCCAGGTTCCTTATATTAGGAGGAAGCCAATTAAAAACCCTAATTCCATGGTAGTATACTCCTTTTGAAATACAGTCAACTTACATATAGGATAATGAATTTATTATTATATCTTGTATTCCTATTATATAACTCGGAATTTAACTTAAATAGATATTTATTATTAACCACGAACATTGCAAGAGAAAATATATACTGAGATTGAAGGGGTAAAATTTCCAGTTCCCTGAACAATTCCCTACGTGAATCTCTGTTCCCAGAGTTCATTATAATTCTAATTGCCCTTTTTTGCAACCTAAAGATATGTATACTATAAGGGGAATTACCCCAAAAAACCAAACCATAGGTCATAATTGAATGGAAGTAAGAAAAGTAAATCATTCTTAATGTACCCTGAGACATGTAAGATTTTAGGGCTCTAATCGCATAACATGCAGAGCCCAATCTAGACATTAACCAATCCACATGTCCATTCCAAGTCAATGTGTTATCAATAATAAGCCCCAGAAACTTAGTATTTGTAGTGTTAACAATCTGATCATCATCATCANTCTAACGGTCACCCAAGGTCCAGGTAACAAACTAAGTTGTTCCTGTCTAAATGCGAAAAGCATGTCAACTTCTTAATGGATGGGTCTCCCTAATAAATCAGTCACTCTATTGAAATGACTAACGTGGAACACAGTGTCCATTAAAGAATATTAAAAGGTTTGGACGGTTACAAGCACCAGCCTTATCAGTCATGCCATAAAATTCCAATTTTGATAGTAATATATCATGATTGACACAATCAAAGGCCTTTTTGAGATCACAAAAGATACCACCAACAAACATACCATTGTTCAAAGCATTTAATACTTCATTAACTAGTTCATATGTGGCTATTTCAGTCATTAAAGAAAACACAAAATATGTGCCATTTTTACCAAGCAGGAATTAATTTTTTAACAACTGTATTTGAGAAACCAGTAGAAAGATATGGGACTAATATGTATGGCAAATTTTGTCATAATCCAAGGTGAGCAAATTTTATATTCAGGTGTGGTGGTTTACCATGCAATGATTGCCCATTTATTTGTGTCATGCTAGATCAAGTCCTGCATCCTTATAGAACTGATATTCAGCTAAATTGCAGAGCACAGTGTGAAGTATTGGGGTAACTTCCAGAACTGAATTGTGCATGCCACATGCTGTTTGTCACACAATGCTTACTTAATGTTACATTACTTTTGTAACGGGTAAAGGCAGAGTTATCCATGTACTTAATCAAGCACCAACCTCTGAAGACAGATGAGGCATTTCTGGCCTCAGCATTAGATGGAAGTGAGTGGTCAGCTTAGTGGCTTGGTCACTTTGCCCCTGGAGAAAGAACCCCAGTATCAGTTACATAGGAAAGCAAAGTGGCTCCCCTAGCCAGTCTGGATGCTATCTCTGCCAGGAATTGAACCCAATTACTTCATCATCCATCCTGTAACCTAATCACTGTCCAAACTGAGCTGTCCTCTGCTGTTATTTTTGATCACCAATTTTAATATTATAACAGCTCATTTTACTGCTAGAGTTGTTTTCATTTATTCAAACTACTTATCTCTCTTAACCATCCTTATGTTTCAGCGGAAATGTTATAGTCATTTGAGTGAACATTGAGCAACTAATGGGCGTGTTATTTTCTTAGATATGTAAGGTAAATTTGTCCCAGTGCTTAACTAATTAAGCGCTATACCATGAAGGTGTATGTGGGAGTGGGTATATAGATCCACGTTTTCTTCACCTAGGCACTAGTTGGAGGTGAGTGGTGAGTTTCACGCCCCTGCCACTTTACCCTCGGGGAAAGAGCCTCCTGTACCCATTGGATAGGAGGCTGGGTTGACCCCAGAACCAGTCTGGATGACATGGAGAAGAGATGTCGGGGAAACAATTTTCATTGGAGACTGAGAACAGCTATTTTGGGAAGATCTACATAAGGGTTCTAATGCTGCTATAAGTGGAATATGGTAGTGTTGCTGTAATTATGATTTTGTAATCTGATCAGGTACAGCTGCAAAACCTCTGAGGTCTAGTGGTTTGAACTTGTCTGAGATTTTTTACTCTTGAACCCATAGAAGATATCTTTTATGGACAGTATTCCAGAATCTTATTACATGAGATACTATAATTCTTTGATTTTTTTTAGGCTGCAGTAACCATACAAAGGAAAGTGCGCCACTGGCTGCATACTCGGGCAGAGAGGCAAGAATGCAAGCCCTGCCACCCAGTGAACAGAATTAGTGAAAGGAGGCTGCAACAGCTGCAGTTGGAAGTGAGCAGGTGAGAACCACTGTACCATCCCCATGGATATGGTACACACTTGACACTGTACAGAACTATTAAGCTTATTTTGGACTCTATCCATCTTCTGGTATATAAGACAAAAACCATAACGTTTTGGAGACTGGATCTGTCTCCGTCCTCAGGGGGATGGGGCAGGATAAATAAGCTTAATAGTTCTGTACAGCATACACCATCGTCAGAATCCTTTCAAGTCTACATATGACACTGTATTGCAGAACATGTTATTTTCCCAGGTGGAAGGAAGACCATCAGAATATCAAGTTTCCAGGAATGAAGCAAATGCTTGACGTGCATCTCCAAGTGCAAAATAGGCTTACAAGCTTCTATTGTCATGTCAGCGAGGGAATAAGGCGGCAGCAACATGAAGAAGCAAGATGTGCACAACTTGAGGCCCTCTCCATGCTGATGAATGGTGAGTAACTGCTGTGAGTCTGTGTGAGATTTGAGATTTTCACAGTGCTGGCTGTGAAGTTACCTGTCTTGTCAAGTGTTACACCACGTGGTTCTCCACTAGTACATCACAGAATGGAAGGGTTTAAGTTGTCTCCCTTATTGTTATGAATCTCACTGTTCAGCTTCATCAGTTTTGGTGATCCTTGAATATGTTTAGCATGCAGTTGATAAATGAATATTAGTTTTCAGAGTTTGCCTCCTACACTGAGGGATTGTTACTTTATATGAACTGGTTCATAATGAGATCTACTGGTTGGCATTTGTGGTGCCAGTGATGAACAGGTTCATGGTGGCATCCACTGGTTAGCATGTGTGGTGCCAGCGATGAAGTGGCTCATCATGGCATCCACTGATTGGCATTTGTGGTAGCAATGATGAACTGGTTCATTGTGGGAGTCACAGGTTGGCATTTGTGGTGCCAGTGCTAAACTGGTCCATGGTGGCATCCGCTGGTTGTCATTTGTGGTGCCAGTGACAAACTGGTTCATTGTGTGATTCACCAGTGGGCATTTAATCTATGCATGTTTCGATCATATTTGGTCCAGGAATTTGAAACGCATTAATGAAAGTACATTCAAACAGTGTTTGTGTGAAATGGCTAGAAAGTCAACATTGTTAAGAATGCCATCTGGAATTATCTCTGGCTTAAGAAATCACTAAAATACATGAAGGCAAAGAAGTTGAGTCGCTCATGTCTGCACCAAGGACCACCAAGATGTATTAGATGTACGAGGGGGTACCCAAAAGAAACCGAACTAATTTTTTTGTGGGCAGAGCTTTTGTAGTACTGCGTTTTGCCGCTATGAGCGCATAGAGCTAACATTCCTGAGTCAATAAGCCGACTACCATTGCTTCAGAAGGTAAGGACTAGTTTCGGCAGAGTTTATAGTGACAACTGTTTTGTGTGATCGTCGTTTTTGCAATGGCTGATTTTCGTGAACAGCGTGCAGCGGTGAAATTCTGCTTTTTGCTCAGGAAAAGTGGAACAGAAACTCTTGAAACGTTAAAAACGGCATACAAGGACGATGCTATGGGGAAAACTCAAGTGTCTGAGTGGTTTTCCCATTTCAAAAATGGTGAAATGTCAATTGATGACAAACCTCGTTCTGGTCGTCCTTCCACGGCCCGAACACATGAAAATTTGAAAAAATTCGTGAAATCATCAAGGAAGATCGACGACGGACCATTGAAGAAATTGTGGAGCTGTCGGGAGTGACTTGGAGCTCAGTGGCCAGATTTGTGGCAGTCGGGTGACTGGTTTTTCCATCATGACAATGCCTCTGCTCACACAGCCCTGTCTGTACGACAATTCTTGACCAAAAATGGTATGATCCCTGTTCCTCACCCTCCATACTCACCCGACCTTGCCCCGTGCAATTTTTTTTTGTTTCCTCGAATGAAAAGAGACATGAAAGGAAAAAACGACGGAGGCGCTGTCAAGCATCTCAAAAGATGAATTTAGACAATGTTTTGAAAAATGGAATAAAAGACTAGACATGTGTATTAGTGTAAGTGGAGAGTACTTTGAAGGGGATTGAAGGTTTGTTTTTAAAATTTGAATAAATAAGTTAAAAAAAATAAGTTCGGTTTCTTTTGGGTACCCCATCGTATAAGCTTGACATATTATTAGCCTCAGTACTAGATTGAAGTAAGTGGTTAGCTCCACACTTTTCTCTGAGGAAAGGGCCCCCATCACTCTCTGAACATGGGGCTTTGACCCTAGGGCCATTCTAGATGCTATGGACAATAAGAAAGCTCTGCTCATTCTATTGAAGGTAACTTTATCACAGAAGAGAATGTGGCCCATTTTATTAAATGGTTGTTGAATATGGCAGGTTTTCCTTTTTAATGTTGGATTTGAGGTTCACACAGCAGTATTATTATTATTATTCTTATTAGAGGGGGTGGGTTTCCCCATGCACTTAGACCAGTTATTGGTCCATTGTGTATCCCCCTTTAATTTCTACTGTCGCCATACCCTACCGGTACTGGTGCGTGCTATCAGCCCCGTTCAGCCAACGAGGTCGGCCCTCGGTACCTGATATTTCCCCCATCGACCAGAGGCATTGGAAACTACTTGGGCGGGACACTTGTTGCCTAATTTAACTCAGAGGTCTCCTAGAGACATGCCGTAAATCTAGGACATGGGACCCATGACTTAAAGTCCCTCCTGGAGGACTTGTTCCCTGAATTTTTCCGCCCTTAAAAATTCCACGACCTCCGCCGTGTTTGAACCCGCGTACCTTGAGTCATGAGGTGGGAACGTTACCCCTAGACTACAGAGGCCGCTTCACACAGCAGTAAGTATGAGAGTACTATCTTCTCTGATGTAATGCTGTGTAGTCTGGTAGAAGTCCGCAGATATTTTACAAGAATGTAGTGTCTCCGTCTTCAGGGTCAAAGAATGAGTCAAGTAAGAAATCAGTAAGAAGCAGCAGGGGCAAGAATTTCCCCTTGATCACGTCCAGACCGGTTCTGGGGCCCACCAAGCCTCTCAACCCCTGGGTATCTGTGGCTTTTTCTGTTGATAAAGTGGTTGAGGCGTGAAGCTGACCACCCACCTCCATCTTCCTGCTGTAGTACTTAATTAGTTAAGCACAGGGACAACTTTACCTGTTTTATTTTAACGCTGTTTGATAATTCAATTGTAATTCTCATCATTTGTTATGTAATTTGAATGATGCCTTGATGACTACATTTAATGCCATCTCCCATGAATAATACACACAAATATTCAATCATAGAACTTCTCTTTTACATAGTACAATGCTCTTCATATATAAAGGTAAAAAATGATGTCCCTTTGCATAATTAATTAAGCACTATGCCATGAAGACATATGGGGAAGTGGAGGTATAGATCCACCATTCTCCACCTCAGTATTAGATGGAGGTGAGTCAGCTTCATGCCACTATCACTTCACTCCCACGGAAAGAACCACCAGAACCCGTTGCATCTGAGGTTGGGTAGGTCCCAAGTTTGGTATGGACACCGTGGAGAAGAGAAAAACTTACATTGCCAGGAATCAAACCCTGGCCTTCCAGCCCATCATTATATCAACTGAGATATCCTGACTCCTAAGGCTGCACCATAGCTCAAGCGGTTAGTCACTGGCTTCCCACCACAGCGGCCTGGGTTTGAGCCCGGGTCTGGTCAAGTGGGATTTGTGGTGGACAGATTGGCGCTGGGGTGGGTTTTCTCCAAGTACACTCAACTCTCGATTATCTGGGATAATGGTGGGGATGGAAATCACGATTAATCGAAAACCTGGTTAAGACAAATTTTATTAAAAGTAGTACTGTAATACTATACCTTCATAATACTATAGGCCTACCTGTATTTAAATTTATTCAACCTCATTTTTATGTCATCTCATGGCCTATTTAATACCTTTTTTACATTACACTGAAGTATGAATTAATTATTTCAATCACAGTGTTCAACAACATCCAACACTTTTTACAAATATTCACACTTAACACTTAAAAAATTTGATATTGTCGTTTGCTTTTTCGCGGCATTTTCCTTTTTACGCATATCCGTACGAAGCCTACGTAATATTAGCTTGTCACTTAATAAACTCTTCTCTTCACTCTCAAGATAGTCTAGTAAGGATTCCAAATGATTAAGAGCAGCACCATGTGATATTTTCTTACTAGCAGCACTGTCCACCTCTTCCTCATTCTCACTTTCTTCCCGCTCTTCTGGCTGCACCCCCACTTAACTTACGATTTCGTCACTGCTTAACATTTTGAAGCCTGGTTCACATGAGTTACTGTTGAATACTTACCACAATACGCTTCCTTTTACACCCTGACATTTTGCTAACACACTTGAAGATCGATACAAAGAGACTAATTGGAGAGGTATATCTGTCCTTGAAACTTTCCACAAATCCTCGCATTCTTCCACCCCTACCCTAGAACATTGTGTTAGTATAATGGGACCAAAAAATGCTGAACTTGGTTCACACTAGTGCGAAAATAGCGTTACAACTCACCATGTGAAACAAAAGTGAATGAATATTAAACAACATATAAGCCTCAAAAAAGCCCCGGTTAAGCCACAAACCGGTTAATCCGCCCCTGGATAATCGAGAGTTGAGTGTACTTTGGTTTCCCCTGCCAATCTTCATTCCACCACATTCTCCATCGGCATAATCACCCAGGGCAGGCTACAATATGCCAATCAATGGCCGCCGTGCCGAGTGGACCCAGTTGGACTCCACCGCTCACTAAGCGAAATTATCCTGACTCCTGGAATAGCCCTCTGGGAACACTGAAGCTGGCATTTCTGTGGTTAAGAATGCACGTCAGTGAACTAGGACAAGTTGAATTCCCCTAAGTACTCGAGATTCCGCAGTGGAAAAAAATGTAGATTGTAAAGAAAACATGTACTCTTGTAGATGGTTGAATATATCAGGGCATTCTGCTGCATCCATCTTCAGTGCAGAACACTTGTGTGTCAGTAACCATCTGTGATAGTACACACTATCACAACACAGTGGACCACAATATGAATACTGCATATTTTCTTACAGAAATGCCAGCTCTGTCGCAGAATGAGGATGTGGATATCAGTTGGTACAGCTGTTGCCTTCCATTTGCTGCTGCAGCACGGCTTGCTCACAAACGGCAGTTGCAGTCTGTGCATCCTCTCTGGCGACATAAACTTAAGTCATAGCTGTGTGTTGTTCTCATGAAAAGGAGACACACCTGTCATTACAAAATAGGGTTGCATGCTGAAGTTATACTGGGTGATTCACGAAGTTTTACCCTGGCTTATGGTACATATTCCTGGGGTCATTTCCCGCAAAATTTCCTTATAAACTTGTGGTCGATTTTCAATAGTTACAGAGTAACAATAGATTTTCAAAACACATCATTGTGAATGCAGCGCTATGCTTCAGCGTGGGCAACCATATGTTCCAGTCAGCTATGTCAGCAGATAAGGTATACCAGTTTGAATGTTGCGCGTAGGTAGATAGAGCGGTTCATATGCATGCGACGCATTGTGTTGACATGCAGGGAGACATTTTTGAAAATCTTATGTAAATCCACTCATCTTCTAAAGCACTACAGTTTAAAGGAAACAGATTGATAGAAGGGTGTGATATGCAACCATTGGTATGTTTACAGAATGGGATGCTGAAAATAATTTTGTAACACAAAATCGATGAAAAATGTTGCACAATGCAAAATTAAGAAATTGGAAAAAAAATTGGTTTTAGATTGCTTCTTTCCTAAATCATTAACGATTTAAAAAGGTTTGGATTGTATTTCTAATTTGTTTTGACTGAAATTCAAAGGAAAAAAGATTTTTTGCCAGTTTTCAAATTACTGTATCTCTTTAATTATGAGTTGGATACCATTAGTATATTAACATATTTTGTTCCAAATTACCTCAGGAATGCCCTCCCTAAGTGGGGGTAAAACTTCTTGAATCACCCTGTATTTACTTACATATGTGGTGTGACAAAAAATATGATACAGTAAAACCTGTATAAAATGGAACTGAACAGGACCACATTTTATCTCTGCTACATCCAGGTTCCAGTTTATACAGGTATCTGAATGTAAGGTTCTTTGTGGTTACATTGCTACTACCATGTGGTTGGCAGCAATTGTGCCCACATTTCTGAGGTACAGTCTGTCTCCATCCTTGTGGCCAACTTAGACCATTTATGTGGATACAGCATGTATGTACCTCCAAAATGTCAGCAGTACTGCCTACCACAACACACTGTTAACAACCCATGAACAGAATTGACATCAAAGTCATGTATTCACATCTGCAATTTTTCTTTTTGAGCCAAAGTTCTGTTTTAGAGTACTGAAAGGATTATGAAAGCCTAGAGCCTAGTAAAGTTGCCTTTCAAGATGAAACAATAAGTACAACTCAAACATTTAAATGGAATTTTGGAGATCAGTTTCTCTGCCTTTCACATGTCTTGTCAGTGCAGAATTTCTGGCCAGAGGCTACATGGCTGTGTCACCAGTCCTCAGATCTAGCTCAATGTGATTTCCTGATTCAGAAACTCAGGTTAGTGCCAGGACTCTGTTCAAGTTATGGCAGTTCAGGATGTTACCATGATGCATTTTTTAGTTCTGTGGTGCTGTCCAGGCACTTCTTTTAAAGACACTTATGTAAAACATAAAATGTCTTGTTTAATTTCTGATCTCTGAGGTGGAAGTATTGGCCTCTTTAAGTAGTTACTATAGGATTCTGACGATGGTGTATAACACACAGAGATATTGGGTTTTCGGACTTTATCCATCGTCCTGGTTTTTAAGATAACTAAGAAAAACACACGATCCAGTTTCCGAAACGTCGTGTTTTTCTTAGTTATCTTAAAAACCAGGACGTTGGATAAAGTCCGAAAACCCAATATCTCTGTGGCCTCTTTAAGTATGTGTGTTTATGAGCTGTTTGTATTTCAATTCTGCATCTAAAAAATGTAATGCTATTGTTACATAATGAGAATGGCTTCATATCATGATTTGTGATTAAATGATACAATGTTTAATATGGATATAAAACAAATAAACTCCGGGGCCTGTAGTCCGCAAGTGAACTATACCGACTGAGCGACCGCCGCTTGTCGGCGAAGTTAGTGCCAACTTTAGCAGATAGAGGGTGTCACGTGGTCAGTGCAACAGATCCCCCACCAGCGTTAATTTCTAGACTGGATTAATATGGATATCTCTAATGGAAATATGTTATTCATTCAGGTTTGTCCAACCTCAGGTGTCTTAAACGTTTATGATGTGATATCTGTGATATACTACATTTCAGTAAGGCATTTTAGATTCAGGTAGAATGTTTGCTTTTGAAGGAAATTCAGAGGTAATTTCTTCTGATAGAGATGAGTGAAGTGATACTGGCTAAGTAAATTCTAACAAACTTCATGGAGATGAGTCCTTCTTGAAAAGTTGCAAATTGTGCAGCAACTCAAGGACCTAAAGGTTCAATACTGTTCTCACGAGAGCCCTCAGGTGATCCCTATCATAAGCCAGATTGATCCAGTCCATACCACCACATCCTGCCTCTCTAAGATCAAGTTTAATAATATCCACCCACCTACATCTTCGTCTTCCTGGTGGTCTCTTTCATTCTGGCATTTCCATCAATATCCTATATGCATATCTCTTCTCCCCCGTTCGTGCTACATGCCCTGCCTATCTCATCCTCGACTATATCACTGTAATTCACTTCCATCTGCAACGTGAGGACGCGCCATGCCGTGGTGGCATGGGACCCACCAAACATGGGGCTAAATTAATTTTTAAAAGCGGATGTAAGTGCTCGTGTTTGTTCGGTAGTATGTACTATCGGGTACTATTTTACCGATATGGGTATGGCAATTGTAATAGGCCCATTACTAGTCGCGGATAGATGGCAGCATCATATTGCGTGACGTTATGGCGGAATGTTCCCGGCCAATAAGATTTTATTCTGGTGTATTAGGCGTAATAGGTCAAATAGGTTATAGTTTTTTATTTGCTTTCGTGCAATGTAATTGTAAGACGTTGACGTTTTGTATTACGAGAACTACTGAACACGAAGTGGTATGAAATATAGTGTTGAACAAAGGGTTTTCATGTACGATACTTTTGTGAAGTATTCTTCATGGAGGAAGTGTTGTCGAAAGTTTCACAGAAAATATCCAGAAATAACAGTACCATGTAAAGCAACAATATACAAAATGGTCGGAAAGGTTCATAAAACGGGCTCGGTTCTGGACAAAAAGAAAAGTCGTAAACGACGTATTTTGACTGAAGAAATGCTGGATAAGATTGGTGCTCGATTAGAAGCCAGCCCCAATGTATTGTTGCGTCACGTGGCCCTTGAATTCGGAGTGTCTAGAAGCACAGTTTGTGTGGCAAAGAGGCTTTTAAAGCATCATTCTTACGGAAATAAGGCAACCGTGCCTGCAGATTACAGAACATCTCCCCGGCGGTGTCAAATTAAGGGAAAAGAGCGAGGTGCATGACAGTAAATTTACTGGTTGTTGATTTGAACTAGGCCAAGGTCATCTCTAGTTATGGGCCCAAATCTTCATCATGTTCATGCACCATAGATAGTTTTCTCTTTCCAAAAAAATGCGTCCCCATTTTTTTTAATAAAGATCGGAAACCAGATTATTTGCTAATTAAATTAATGCGGTTGAAAACCATTCAACAAATAATTTCTGTGTGTTGACATCTTACTGACTCAAATTTTATCTCCAAAAATGGCCTTCCCCAAATGATTGTGTCCAACTGCAAAGAGAGATAAATACTTTTCCATTAACAAAACTTCCCCTGCTGAGACAGTGTATTAATTTGAAGATGTACACTTTGTTATATAACCAATGAAGTGCCTGAATATGTATCTCAGATTCCTAAGAAGCCACGTGAGATGTGAAGAAGGTCTTAAAGTGTGATGTGTTTTCAGTAATCTGAACTTACCTGTACTATGCATCTTACAGGACTGTACCTAATACAAAATGCTTTGCCAGGAAATGTGAATATTGATTTCCATTGTAAGTGGTAATTCGTGGGCAAGGTTGGCATCTATGAATAGCTACATATGGAAATGCCATGCAACTGTAAAGGCAAAATATCATGGACCTTTAAGCTGTAGGCATTATTCAATTCAATTCAATTCAATTTTATTTCATCCATGAATCATTATACATGATATGGGACAAGTCAAAGATTAATATTAATACTAATACTAAATAGTAATAAGAATATAATAATACAGAAATAGTATGCCAAATTATAATAAATAATAATAATAATAATAATAATTTTAATAATAATAATATAGTAATACAGAGATAATAATATGAAAGTATAATTAGTCTTGAAAACAGTTTCTGTGGTCTTAAATCCTCCATATGTCCTATTGTACCTTTACTGGTGGTAATGCCTATGGAGATTTGATGGAATGAGGATAAAATGCTTATGTGAGAGAGAACTGTTGGGGACTGAAAGCCTTAGAACAATTGAACTGTAATGTGTGTGGGTAGAACAGAAACTTAAATTATAATTCTACAACCATTCCAAATGTATGCCAATATTAAAGAAAATGGTGTAAAATAACTATATTTATGATTTGCCTTTGCATTATAACATGCAAAACAATATCTGGAATCCTTGGAATTACTGGATTTTTGGAGTTAGTGCTTAATCCTATATTCTAAACAACATGAACACATCATTCCAGAAACTGAATCTGTTTCTGCCATCAGGTGAGTGCCAAAGTCAATAATGTTGAAGCTATACTTCATCTCCATATGTCTTCATGGGTTGGTACTTAATTAGGCACAAGGATAACTTTAACTTTATAATATTAAGTGCAGCACCCAGTGGGAAGACCTAGGTATACGTGTAGATGAGAGACTATTAAAATGGATCTTAGAGAAATAGGATGGGGCTAGGGGAGGTGAAGGGTAAAAAGGTAAAATTGTCCCTGAGCTTAACTAATTAAGCACCACGCCATGAAGATGTATGGGGGGAGTAGATGTATAGATCCACATTTTCTTGACCTTTGCACTAGTTGGATGTGAGTAGTAAATTCCATGCCCCATCTGCTTTACCTCCGAGGAAAGAGCCCCTGGTATCTATTGTATAGGAGACTATGTGAGCCCCAGAGCTGGTCTGGACAATGTTGAGAAGAGAAGATTCTTGACCGTACCGGGACTCAAACTCTGACCCTTTGGTTGTCCATCCTATAGGCAGTTGCTATACCAGCAATGGACTAGATTCATCTGGCTCAGGATCAAGATCAGTGATGACCATGGTAATGAACTTCCAGGTTCCATAAAATGTTGTAAATTTTTTGAGTGGCTGAGCAACTGTTGGCTTCTCAAGAAGGACTCCACTCCATGTAGTTAGTTTGTTATAATATTAAATACAGTATCTAGTATTATACATACAAAAATTCTGTCCCAGCAAAATGCTTATTAACCCTTAAACTCCACTGCAGAACCACTTGCCAGAGATGCGAAGGTTGCTTGGGAGTAAATGTAGGTACATAGAGAAACCCACCAATCATAGATATGGATAACATGACAGCCTGTTGTTTCCCATGAGTATATTACTCGTACATTGATACCATCTACTGACAGAAATGCTGTTCAGAGTGATGAGCTGGTATGTATGACTGTGGTAGTATTAATATAAGTGTGCTGAACTCACATAATTGGCTTATGGCACGGAAAAGCTTGAACACAATAAAGCACAGATACAAAGCTTCATTGCCTTACATGCAGTAGATTCAGTCCTTTGATACTCAAGTTTAATTTTCTGTATTTTTAGCACATGTGATATGCTGGTTGTCGATACTTTGTAGGATGTTTCCTGTGAAGACTGCAAGATACTGAAGTGTTTTTGTTTGACGTGCATTGCCACTGTTGAACATTCGAATAGTATACAGTGTTGCAGTTGTCACTATAATTAGTGATACAAATCTAGTTTTGGAGTAGCACTTCCTATATCATCTGTATATCCCACAGCATAATAATTACTTTCTTTGAGACACCAGAAAATTGCAGTCCAGCACTAGACTCCACAGCAGGGGTTATGTCCCAATAGCATTTTCACCATCTTCCTGCCTTCTGGCTAGGAGTGAATCCACTTAGAGATGGTAGTCTCAGCACTATTGCTTCAAAATAGGATTATGAAATATTCCTTTTATGTTAATGATGGCTTCCAAGTTTATTTACTCCCTAATGTATTCTCTGTGCATATGGCCACATTGTGAAGTACAGGTTCAACAGATACACCAGAACAAAAGACAGACTGGTTTCCATGTATGGAATAATTCCTAAATATGTGTAAACATATGTCTATCTACCAGTTTCTTCAACTTCATAAGAATAACACAATGACAGAATGATATGCCTTAGTATCAGTATGGTGGGCCTTCATAATGTTGTGTGTAAGTTTTATTTCTGCCTGTTTCCATCCTGTATGAATATGTCCATACACTAAACAGGCTTCAAATAAAATGCAGGTTCGATTCTGCGTGTATATGCTGACTCATGTGTTGCAGAGCACCATTATAGTCTGCTTTGCTGATACTGATTTAAACTGCTTGAAAGCACCAATTGCTGATTGTAATACCAAGAACAAGTGTCAGTATGCATAATATGAAGTGATCATGATATTTACCTGGGTTTTATCTTCTTGGGTATAAATCTTTGTACTCGATTGAAAGTCGAGACATTTCTGTGGAACATGTCACCGCCATCTTCAGGGCATGAAGCAGGTTTCTTGGCTTATTTGACCCTGAAGATGGAGGTGACATGTTCCTGTGGAATATCAGTTGACTCTGAGTAGACTACACAGCGTTACATCCCAGAAGATAAACTCTCCATAACTACCGTGAGAAACTCTAATCCCAGGTGATATGCCAGTCACAGAGGAACAGCAGCAACACCACCAGCATTATTACAAATTAAATGAATTTGATCAAAATTTAGGGCATTTGCAGGGCTCCCTGGTTCAGTGGGTTGTGCATTGCCTTTATAATGCTGTGTAATTTGTATCAGGTTTGGGAGACTATTTGAGCAGAATGGTAAGGTGTGAAATTAGTGAAAGGATGTAGAAGGTTGACACCTTCTGGATTTTCCATTAGTTACACTTAGTGCAACAGATAAAAAGCCTTAACAATCTGAAAGTTTCAACAGATTTGTCATACTGGACCTTACTCCAGCCTCAAATTTTAACTGATGTTTACAAGTTATCTGGATATAGCAAATTTATGATGTAAGTGTCAACACTTTTTTCTGCTTCCTGGTTCAAAACAAGCATATCTAAGGATCATCAAAGTAACAGTGATGAAATCAGAATTACAACACTGGTCATGTCAAAATGATACACTTTGTGAATATACCTCTGTACCAAATACATTATTAATATAGTGAAATGATTCTATGGTTAAATACAAAATGCAAATATATGCAAAACTAAGATTTAGTCTTCCATGTTACATACTATTCAGCCACTAGAGGTTGTCATTCAGTTCATAAATGGGTATTATTTAAGATACTGTGTTCCCTTGTATGAAGGTTTGTTAATATGTGAATAATGTTCAGCAGTGTGCAGCATCTAATTATGGTATGTATCTCACAATGACATGTCAGGTAACTGTCCTATGTAGCATATTCCCATGTGTAACTGATGAACTGTTTTATGACCCTCAGTGCAAATGTCTATTCTGCAGGCATACATTTCACTGAAGATCTCCCAA
>NW_019743677.1:0-1862 GCF_002891405.2 Cryptotermes secundus
CAAAAATAGCAAGCTAGCAACGCTAAGGTAGCAAGCTAGAACGCAGATCTACCATGATTACAACTCAAAATTTTCAAGCTAGCAACGCTAGATAGCATCGCAAAGCTGGCAAGCCAGCAACCCAAAGCTGGAAAGCTAGCAACGCAAATCTAGCGAGCTAGCAACAGAAAGATAGCAAGCTAGCAACGCAAAGCTAGCTAGCTAGCAACGCAAGGATAGCAAGCTAGCAACGCAAAGCTAACAAACTAACAACGCAAAAATAGCAAGCTAGCAACGCAAAGCAAGGAAGCTAGAACGGAAAGATAGCAAGCTAGCATCGCAAAGCTATCAAGCTATCAACGCAAAATTATCAAGCTATCAACGCAAAGCTAGCAAGCTAGCAGCGCAAATCAAGCAAACTTGCAACGCAAACCTAACAAGCTAGCAACGCAAAGCTACCAAGATAGCAACGCAAAGCTACCAAGATAGGAACCCCAAGATAGCAATGTAGCAAATCATAGCTGGCAAGCTAGCAACGCTAAGCTAGCAACATAGAAACGCAAAACTATGAAGCTAGCAACGCATATCTAGCAAATCTAGCAAGCTAGCAACGCAAATCTAAAAAGCTAGCAACGCAAAGCTAGCAAACAAGAAACGCAAAGCAAACAAGCAAGCAAATCAAAGCTAGCAAGCTAGCAACGCAAAGCTAGCAAGCTAGAAACGCAATGCTAGCCAGCTAGCCACGCAAATCTAGCAAGCTTGCAAGCTAGAAATGAAAACTTCCAAGCTAGCAACGCAAACCTAGCAAAATTGCAAAGAAAAGCTGGCAACTTAGCAACGCAAATCTAGCAATGTAGCAAGCTAGCACCGCAAAGCTAGGAAGCGTACAACGCAAAGCTAGCAAGCTAGCAACGCAAAGCTAGCAAGTTAGCAGTGCAAATATAGCAAGCTAGCAACGCAAATCTAGCAAGCTGGAACGCAAAGCTAGCAATTTAGGAACGCAAATCTAGCAATCTAGCAAGATATCAAATCAAAGCTAGCAAGCTAGCAACGCCAAGCTAATAAGGCAGCAACGCAAATCTAGCAAGTTAGCAATGCAATGTTAGCAAGCTACCAACACAAGTCTAGCAAGGTAGCAACACAAAACCAGCAAACTAGCAACTAATGTTATCAGGCAAGAAACGCAAAGCATGCAACCAACCGAAAGTTAGCAAGCTAGCAACCCAAACTAGCAAGCTAGCAAAGAATGAATGCAAGAAATAAATGGAAAGAAAGCAAACAAGCAAAGCAAAGCAAGCAAGCTAGCAACGCAAAGCTAGCAAGCTAGCAACGCAATGCTAGCAAGCTAGCAACTCATATCTAGAAAGCTTACAAGCTATCAACGGAAAGCTAGCAAGATAGGAACGCACAGCTGGCAAGCTAGCAAAGCTTAGGTGGAAAGCTAAAAAGGCAAAGCTGGTAATCTAGAAATGCAAAGCAGGCAAAATAGCAACGCAAAGCTGGCAAGCTGGCAACGGAAAGCTATCAAGATTGCAACGCATTTCTAACAAGCTAGCAAGCTAGCAACATAAAGCTAGCAAGCTAGCAACTCAAAGCTCGTAAGCTAGCAAGGCAGTGTTAGCAAGCTAGCAATGCAAATCTAGCAAGGTAACAAGCTAGAAACCAAAGCTAGCAAGCTAGCAATTCAAAGATAGCAAGCTAGTAACGCAAAGATTGCAAGCTAGCAACGCAAAGCTAGCAAGTTAACAATGCAAAGCTAACAAGCTAGATACGCAAATCTCTCAAGCTAGCAATTTAGGAAGGCAAGGCTAGCAAGCTAGCAACGCGAAGCTAGATAGCTAGCAACGCAAAGCTAGCAAGCTAGCAACGCAAAGCTAGCAAGC
>NW_019743677.1:1933-2023 GCF_002891405.2 Cryptotermes secundus
CTAGCAAGGTAGCAATGAAAAGCTAGCAAGCTAGGTACGCAAAAGTAGCAAGATAGCAACGCAAAGCTAAGTTGTTAGCAACGCAAAGCT
>NW_019743678.1:0-14007 GCF_002891405.2 Cryptotermes secundus
GTTCAACGTGAAATGAATGAAAACCACACCAGACTCCGTTATGAAGCCTGGTTTCCGCACGATATAGACGAATATTTTGTTGAATGAATTGTAACTTATGATAAAAGTTCAGCCTACACGATAATTACAGACTATCCCTGCAGTGGTTTTACCAAAACGAAGCATTGAAACACAACCCAAAACGAAAGGTTCGTCAGACGAAATGTTTGTTGGTCTGCAGCGGGTGCCGTCCACTACAACATTCTGAATCTAGACGAGATATTGCTGCAGAGGAATACTGAGTGAAATTAAAGAAATTTGCCGAAATTTGCACTAAAAGTAACAAACACTAATTAATCGTCGAAGGACAATTTTATTTCATGGTAATTCCAGACATCACGTTTAGCACCGGACGCTACATAAACTGAAATATTTCAACTACGAAACCCTGCCTCATCTACCTACTTGATCAGAACTGATGTCGACTTATCGTCGAACTGTCGCTGCGCACCTCAACATCTTCTGTTAGAGGAAATATGAAATAATTAAGTAGAAGTTGAGAGCAACTTCGATGAATATTTCAGATCCAGGAAATCGAAACAGCGTGGAATAATCAAACTTTCCTCCCGTTTCAAATATTTTTTAATCTAACGACTTTTATTCTAAGCTAATTTGCACGCTTTTAAAATTAATATTAATGACTGTAATTTATTTCCAATAACCTGTATAATATAATGTAGGTAACTTATTAATGTAACACAGCTGTTTATTGGCGAAGTAATTAAATTAGTTGAAAAAGAAACCTTGATACATGTGCTGTGTAATTTACCAAGTCGCTTGAATTTTGTAGCTATTATAAACTGAACTCTTATGGAACATGTATGTTTATCCTGACAAAGGATACACCTCCTGAGAGTTTAATAGGAAAAACACGGTAGAACGTAGCAACAAGACCTGTTTAACTTAGCATGGTGTTTCTCTCTACATAAGAATTCACCTTATCTGAGAAGTAAAAGTCAGTTGTCAGTTAAGGCTTTTCAGTGATAATAATTCAACATTTGTAGGATAATTATTGTATTCAGATTGAACTGTCTTCAGTTTACACATATTTGTATGTTATTATGCAACACATGCTTGGATGTATCATTCACTAAAGATCCACTGTTTCTGTAATTATTAATCTGCATGCTCAAGTTACCAATAATCGTTCATTTTAATTAATAATTTTCGAGTGCGAATTAGTTACATGGGGATCTGCACCACACCGTATGTTCTGTAAAACTGACGCACCCTGAGATTGTCTAATTGTGAAATAAAGTATGCTTTGGTGTTTCGAAATGTGTGTTGACTTTCCATACAATTGTTATATCACTTCTTGTCTTGCCTAAATATTAAAAATTAGATTATTCATAATTACAAGAGACCACAAGGAAGACCAAGGCGTAGGTGGGTGGACAATATTAGAGTGGATCTTAGAGAGGTAGGATGGGATGTTGTGGATTGGATAGATCTAGCTCAGGATAGGGACCAGTAGAAGGCTCTTGTGAACACGGTAATGAAATTTGGGTTCTATAAAATGCTGGGAAATTATTGAGTAGCTGCGGAATTGACGGCTCCTCCAGAAGGCCTCAGCTCCATGAGCAAGTAAGTACAATTTTACCCTTCTCAGAAGTTCGGAAACATAAAAGGAAATGGAATATTGCAGAGCTAGAGACTGATGACCGGGTAATATTGTTATGAATTCCGAAGAAGATGTCAGAATGCTCTCTGGCCCGGTATATGATCCATTGCTTAGAGTCCTGTGACTAAGGCAGACAATCCTGTCTTGTTTCTAGTCATGCTTATCTCACTACCACAGACATTGCAGTCAAGATTCTCACACGATAGAGAGACGTAAATTATGGGAGCTACTTTAGTGAAGTTATTACTTCAATTACATATTTTATTACTAGAAAATGTGTTTCATATTTCTGGATTCCATAAGAGTCAAAAATTTCTGTATAAGCTAATAAAACTTCTGTTTCTAGTAAAGATTTCCTCCAACCCCAGTGTCACCGTGTACACAAGCCCCTCCATTCTGGACTCGTTCTGAGAGAGAGGAACTCTGCCTCCGTCGGGAGGTACGCGTGGAAATTTGTGAAATGTTGTTAAGAATGAAATATATAACTTGCTCACAGGTTCATCGTCGTCAAACGGGGCGGTTACAGACACATTTTCGAGGCTTATAAGTCTCATGACTCATGATAGAGTAGATAGGTAGATCCGTAATTCCGTTATAGTGAGTTTAGATTTTTTGAGAGCGTTGGGTATTTTTTTACATTAAGGGATTTTAATTTGGTGAGCTCTTCGGATAAACACAGTCTCCCTCTTTCTATTACACCACCTCTTCCGAAATGTTAATTCTAATTGCATTATATGAAAATGGACTGACATGAGATTAATTAGAATGTGATGAGTTCATTCTTTGAGACTATAATCAATATCCCATAATGCAAAGTGGGGAATGTAACTATGGAAACCGCAAACAAAACATGATAATACTAATGAAAGTTACTGAAGATTGAAGTGAATATTTCTTCACATAATTGTCAGTAGTTATCAGGGAGCAGATGTGTACAGTCGCAGCTGAGTTCAGTAAAGTGTCTACGTTGTAGTTCAAGAGAACTCAAAATGAAAAGTGATTTACCGGCTAAAGACATTTATTCAGCCTTGTGGCCTCTTCATTTTGTGTCAAAAATATTTGGTTTGGCGCCATATTCTCTGAAACGAGACGATGAATCTGTAACAAATAAATCTCTTAGTAACTGTTTTTGTCGGATTTGGTCTATATTTTGGATAATTTTATTAATGGCTTTTGAGTATATTAACACCAATAATTTAATTGAAATTGTAAACCTAAAAGAGAGAATTTTAGAAGCCCTCTTTTCTTCATCAATGTACACGTGCAGTTTTGTCTCCTTACTTCTGCCACTGACTATCTACCGTGATAAAATACCACAGATTATTACTAAGCTTTCAGAAATTGATCAGGTCTTTGCGACAATGAAATACGGAGCTCAGACTTACGAGAACACCAGATTATTTATCACAGTTCAAATTTCGGTAACGACTTTCACAGTTTTTGCGTTAATGTCTTATGCCGCATACGTTATTCATGGTAACTTCAGTTTTAGAAACTTCCATTATTTTTTCTTCGAGATATTTCCCACGTTTCTGAATTGTATAACGATTTTGCACTTCGTGAATTTAGTGCTTCTGTTAAGAGACAAATATAAATTTCTTAATTCTAAGCTTGAAACGTCGATTGTGCTACCTAGAAACGTTACAAATCTAAATGATATTCATATGAACTGCATCACACCAATAGAGAACTGTACATTTGAAATGAAGTACTTCAGTAGAGACACGAGAGAAATGAACATTTCATCAAGACGAAATCAACCTCATAATCTGAGGATTATATACAGTCTACTTCATGAAGTCGCCCACTTAATAAATTCCACTTTCGGAATTTTGCTTCTGTGTACTACATTGTGGGTGCTCATCAGCATTATTTGTGGTATAAATTATGTATTGAAAATTAAACACACGGACTCTAGTCTTTATGTAATTGTAGCAGTTTTGTGGTCCATTTTCTGTGCGTCTCTAATGACACTCATGGCAATGTCTTGCAGTCTGGCTGTCAATGAATGCAATCGTTCTCCTGTCATTGTGCAGAACATCATGCTACGTGAAGATATTGACTTATTAGTTATGAAAGAACTGAAGAAGATGTTTATTCAGTTCAAGGTCATGAAGATAGGTTTTTCAGCATGTGGAATGTACAGGATAGACTTATCCTTTCTTTGTAGTATTTTTGGTGCTACACTTTCATACTTAATAATATTCTGGCAACTGTGAAACAGTGTTGCACCAAGGCAGCTATCGAAGGCTGAAAAACAAATTTCCTCTGAAACTTATTAATACTTTCCCAAGTACACTGTATAGCATGTAAGAATGCAGTGGTATTTAATTCAGTCGCTATGATCACATGTGTGTCAAGGTAAACAGGGGTTTTTTCATCATGTGAATGAATAAAATCAGCCATGTTATGTAACCACAGTTTAAAATGGTTAGTATGTTATAATGAGTGACGCCGTGTAGTCCGGATCCTCAACCTCTTAGAAGGACTTCTGTATGCCTGCAGAGGAAAGTCATTGTCTCTAGTCCTAAAAATCACATACACCTTAAAGTTCTTTTGATAATTTTATTGATAATGTGTCTAGTAGAATTCCTTCTACCAATTTCTTAACTGTAAATGTTTAATTTCCAAAAGCATTTTCTTAAATATTTTGTTACAGCTAATATCTTCTGCTTGGTAGTCCAATTCCATTGGACCCACATCCCGTGATGAACATGTTGTAGAGTAATTTTCAATTTTGTGTAGTGTTGTTTGATGTTGCAAAATAAATTTCGGTTTCGTGGATGAAATTTTGAAGCTTATTCAAAAATAAATAGTTATCCTATAGGATCTATAACATACGAGAATATCACTTGATAATGAGATTTAATTTATTTAGGTATGTTAATGGCTATATCTTTATCGTTTTCTTCTTGTATTAACGCTGCCAGAAGGATATGGAAAAAGTTTATTCATGTAATATTTTTGTATATTCTTAAACTTGGGTAACGCACAGTGTTAACTTTACTAAATCTCAAGGAAATGTCCTGTGAGGAAGGAGTTAACGACGGCAAAGTTCAACTTCCTCTGGGAAGGTTTCTTGGATTTGCCGTGATATTTGAATTAGAGGAGGGTCGCAGATGTCTCCCGATTGTTGAAAATGATTAAATGGGAACCTGCGTAAAGACTAACCCGCCAATCAAGTCAAATCGAAATTGTGAAATAGCTCTGCAAGTGGGATCCACATGAACTGAATGAAAATTACACAAGCCTCCGTAATGAAGCCTCCTCTGCGAACAATATGAACGAATAGTTTTTTGAATGAATTGTGACCTGCGATAAAACGTTGAGCTTACACGATAACCACAGATTATCCCCGCAGTGGTTTTACTATAACGAAGCATTGAAACACATGCCAGAACAAAAGTTTAATCATAGAAAATTTATGGTTATGTTTGATGGTTTTCTTCTGGCGTCATCTACTATAACATTCTGAATTCAGGCAACGTAATTGCTGCGGAGAAATATTATAGTGAAACTGATGAAATTCGATCAAATTTCAGCAAAAATCAGCCAACGGTGATCAATCGCAAAGAGCAAATTTGACTCACGATAATGCCAGACCGCAGGTTTGACACCGGACGCTACAGAAAAAAAACGACTTCAGCTAGGCAACTCTACCCCATCTACCCAATTGATCAGACCTGTCGCCGACTGTTCGCCTTTCCTTCAAGCAGCTTCACAGCCATTTGCAGAGGAATTATGCAGTAATCAAGCAGAAGTGGAGAGCACCTTCAATGAATTCTTCAGTTCCAGGAACTCAGAATCCTACCAGAGTGGAATAGTTCAACTTTCATCTCGTTTCAAAAGTTTCTTTACTTTTTATAGCAATTAAAAGAGTAGTAGTTATAACGAACAATCTAAAAATTAAGGTTAAAACCGAAATTTATTTTCAACAATTAGTATAACACGCCGTAGGAAACTTACTAAGATAACTCAGCCGCTTATTGATGAAGTAATTAAATAAGTTGAAAAAGAAACCTTGATACATGTCCTGTGTGATTTACCAAGTCGCTTGATTTTTGTAGCTATTATAAACTGAACTATTGTTGAACACGTATGTTTATCCTGACACAGGATACACCTCCTGAGAGTTTATAGGAAATCCACGGTAGTACGTAACAACAACACCTGTTTAACTTAGCACGGTGTTTCTCTCTACATAAGAATTCACATTATCTGAGAAGTAAAAGTCAGTTGCCAGTTATGGCTTTTCAATGATAATAATTCGACATTTGTAGGATAATTATTATACTTAGATTGAATTGTCTTCAATTTACACATATTTGTGTGTTATTACGTAACACGTGCTTGTATGTATCATTCACTAAAGATCCACTGTTTCTGTAATTATTACTCTGCATGCTCAAATTACCAATAATCGTCCATTTTAATTAATAATTTTCGAGTGCAAATTAGTTACATGGGGATCTGCACCACACCGTATATTCTGTAAAACTCACGTAACGTGAGATTGTCTAATTGTGAAATAAAGTATGCGATGGTGTTTCGAAATGTGTGTTGACTTTCCATACAATTCTTATATCACTTCTTGTCTTGCCCAAATCTTAAAAATTAGATTATTCATAATTACAGTTTTACCCTTCCTAGAATTTCGGAAGATAATGGAATATTGCAGAGCTAGAGACTGATGACCGGGTAATATTGTTATGAATTCTGAAGAAGATGTCAGAATGCTCTCTGGCCCGTTATATGATCCAGTGCTTAGAGTCCTGTGACTAAGGCAGACTATGCTATCTTTTTTCTAGTCATGCTTATCTCACTACCACCCACATTGCAGTCTAGATTCTCACACGATCGAGAGACGTAAATTATGGGAGCTGCTTTAGTGAAGTTACTACTTCAATTACATATTTTATTACTACAAAATATGATTCATATTTCTGGATTCCATAAGAGTCAAGGAATTTCTGGATCAGCTAATAAAACTTCTGTTTCTAGTAAAGATTTCCTCCACTCCCAATGTCACCGTGTACACTAGCCCCTCCATTCAGGACTCGCTCTGAGAGAGACGAACTCTCTCTCTGTCGGGAGGTACGCCTGGAAACTTGTGAAATGTTGTTAAGAATGAAGTACATAACTTGCTCACAGGTTCATCGTCGTCAAAGGGGGCGGTTACGTACACATTTTCGAGATTCATAAGTCTCGCGAGTCATGATAGATTAGACAGATAGATTCGTAGTTCTGGATATAGTGAGTATATATTTTTGGAGAACGTCGGTTTTTTTTTTACATTAAGAGATTTTAAGGTGGTGAGCTCTTCAGATAAACTTAGTCTCTCCCTTTCTATTACACCACCTCTTCCGAAATGTAAATTCTAATTGCATTATATGAAAATGGACAGTCATAAGATGAATTAGAAAGTGATGAATTCATTGTTTGACATTATAATCAGTATCCCATAATGCAAAGTGGGGAACGTAACTATGGAGACAGCATTCAAAACATGATAATACTAATGAAACTTACCGAACATTGAAGTTAATATTTCTTCACATACTTGTCAGTAGTTATCAGGGAGCAGATGTGTACAGTCGCAGCTGAATTCAATGAAGTGTCTACGGTGTATTTCAGAAGGACTCAAAATGAAAAGTGATTTACCGGCTAAAGACATTTATTCAGCCTTGTGGCCCCTTCATTTAATGTCAAAAATATTTGGTTTGGCGCCATATTCTCTGAAACGAGACGATGAGTCTGTAAAAAATGGATCTATTACAAACTGCTTTTATCGTATTTGGTCTATATTTTGGATAATTTTATTAATGGCTTTTGAGTATATTAACACCCAAATCTTAAAAATTAGATTATTCATAATTACAGTTTTACCCTTCCCATAATTTAGGAAACATAAAATGAAATGGAATATTGCAGAGCCAGAGACTAAGGATAATGTAATATTGCTATGGATCCTGAACAGGATGAGAGAATATTGTCGGTCTTGTCAGGTTCGGTATAAGATCCAAAGGTGTGCTTCTTGTGAATAAAGCATTCAGTCCTAACTGTCTTGTTTCTAGTCATGTTTATCTCACTACCACCCACAGTTCATTCTAGATTCTCACACGGTCGAGAGACGTAAATTATGTAAGCTGCTTTAGCGATGAGCTAAGAAAACTTCTGTTTCCGGTAAAGGTTCTTCCAACCCCAATGTCACCGTGTTCACAAGCCCTTCCATACTAATATTCTGAGAGATACGAATTCCGTCTCCACGTGCACCATTCATCCAAAATTTATTTTCACTACCACCCTTACTGGGCTAGGAGTGTCTTCTCTTCCACTGTGACTTAGTTCTGATTTACGAATCACTAAAGACGAATGCCGAATGCCGAAATGAGGCTCACTGAAAAATGAAATTAACTCCATTTTCATAACGTCGGGGCTAACCGAATATAAGTTAAACGTCTTACAGTTCCTCTCTTATTCTCTTCTTGTCCGTTGCAGCGGAAACGTGCTTTAGCAAGCCTATGTCTAGCAATGGAATATCCCGCCTTGTTTTCGCGGAAACACCCGTTAGTGAGCGGTGGTCTAGCAATACAAAATTCCGAATTTCAGGCGTCATATCACAATATATATGTATATATATCTGTATGTGTGTGTAAGTGTAAGAATTAGTGATGTAGTGAAAGTGCTGCCATGGCGTTTATATGCAGACGCAGGATAATCGTAACTTCCCAAAACAGGACAGCAGATCCCTGACTCGGATTTAAGCCCAGAACACTACCAGGAATGATAATCATTCAACCAAGATAATTTGTTGCCCCATAATATAGTGTTCTTTGGAATCTATTTTACACATCGAAACAACCATCAGTTTATCTATGATTCCCGACACGATTCCAGCGGAAAGCCTTTCAGTCTGTACTCCGCTTTCTGCATTCCCACATAATTACGAGATCCAGGAAAGAATTGTAAAAATTAGATTGAATGAAACACAAAATATGCACACACATTTGCAGATTCCTTACAAGAATTGCTGTGAAGCCTTTAGTATCGCGCAGCCATTGTTTCTGCTCTAGTCGAAACCACAGCAGGACATAAACAGATGAATTTCAGATATTAATAAATAAAGATGGCTTCCCATGATTTTTATATTGAGAAGACATGATTGTAAAACTGAAACACAAAAACCTGGTGGGTATTTTTCGACTAAATTATTTTAGTTTTGTACCGTGGTATAGAGAACAAAAAGAGTCGATTTTATATCGATACCTCAGATAATTTCTTTACGTATAAATCATAAAGGACAGATGTGTGTGTCTT
The DNA here is from genome assembly GCF_002891405.2 of Cryptotermes secundus. Classification (NCBI taxonomy): domain Eukaryota; kingdom Metazoa; phylum Arthropoda; class Insecta; order Blattodea; family Kalotermitidae; genus Cryptotermes; species Cryptotermes secundus. The sequence continues at coordinate 8,978 of NW_019743678.1, forward strand.
GGTGAGGCGTTTACACATTGGAAGTAAAATGAAAATCTTTCTCGAAATTCGCAAGAAATGGAACAAAAGTAGTAATACGAAAACTGGAAAGCTAGTTTTAAGAATAAAACAAATTTATCACAGTTTCATATCCTGAAACGGACAAGAACAAACATATTACTTAGGATCAGAAGCCATATTAATCCAGTCCACAGTCTGCACCATATTCCTTTAACATTCATTTTAATATTATACTTCAATCTAAGAATAAGTCTCTCATTGGTCTCTTCCCTTCAGATAGACTTATAATAACCTACAAGTACTAATCTCCTCTCCAAAGAAAACGTCATGCTCTGTCTATCTCGTCCAACTTTATACGTCATCACGATAATTTCATTACAAGAGAAAAACTATTTACGAAACTCTTTATTCTTCTTACCTCATAAATATTTTCCTTGCCATAGCTGCTTCTTATTTAATATTATCCTCCCCTTTACACTAACTAGTTATTTGCCTTTTTCTTTCAGCTGCAACCGGATATATATATTGAATTTAGAGTACAGTGAATTTAATTGGTGGGGAAACACATAGTGTCCTTTTAGAATACAAAGGAGAAATTAAGGTCGACAGCTATTTAATTAGATAGAGTGTTTCGCATATTGAACAAGATGATATCTTAAATTTCTACTTTCAAGATATAAATCAATTTCTCATAATGCAAATTACGTTAAGGAACTATGGATACCACATAAAACACATGATGATATTAATGAAAAAGTATTGGACATTTTACTGGATATGTTTTCACATAACTAGCAGAAGTGTACATGCACCAAACGTGTAGAGGCGCAGGTGAATTCAGAAGAGAAATTACGTGTACTTCAAGCGGATTCAGAATGAAAAATATTTTACAGGCAGCACATATTTATTCAGCCCTGTGGCCTCTTCATATGTTATCAAGAATATTCGGTTTGGCGCCATATTGTCTCAAGCCAGCGAATGAGTGTACACGAAAGAGAAAGATCACTACGTGCATGTGTCGTATTTGGTCTGTAATTTGGATAATTTCATTAGTTGCTTTGGAGTATAAATCCATAAGTAAAATAATTACATCAAATTATACCGTAAAGCAGAAAATTGTAGAAATACTTTTCCTTTCATCTGAGTATTCATACAGTGTAATTTTGTTATTTCTCTCAGTGACCATCAACCACGATAAGGTACACCAGATTCTTGCAAAATTTTCAGAAATTGATCAGCTGTTTTCGGCAAAGGAATATGGAAATCAGATTTATAAGAACACCCGGTTATTTATAATAGTTCAAATTTCGATGTTGATAGTCACAATATTAGCATTATTTTACTTCGGCATGTACATTGATCGCCTTGATTTTAGTTTTGGAAATATTGATGAAATATTCTTCGAAAAACTGGCTGTGTTTTTGAACTCTATTGCGATATTGCATTTCGAGAACTTAGTGCTAATGCAAAGAAACAAATACAAGTACCTTAATTCTGAACTGGAAACTTCAATACTCACACCATGCAAAAAATACAGTAACACGAACTCCATGCCTCCAGTAGAGAATTCAACATTTGAAACGAAGACTTCCATTACAGAAAGAAGAGAAACGTGTATCTCAACAAGACGTAAATATTTTCGTAACCTCAGAATCATATACAGCCAACTTCAAGACGTCGTTCTCTTGATGAATTCAACTTACGGATTTCCGCTTCTGTGTGCCACAAATTGAGTGCTGATTTCTATTGTTTCAGCGGCAAACTACGCAGTTGGTCTGAAGGGTACAGACCATCTGTACGTTCTTGAAGCAGTTTTGTGGTCCATTTCCTGTCTTACACTAATGACAATCATGGCAGTGTCTTGCAGTCTGGCTGTCAATGAATGCAGTCGTTCTCCTCTCATCGTGCAGAAAATCACGCTATATGATGATATTGACAGTGAAATAATGAAAGAATTGGAGAAGATGTTTACACAGTTTCAGGCCATGAAGATAGGATTCTCAGCATGTGGGCTGTACAGGATAGACTTGTCATTACTTTGTGGTATTATTGGTGCTACACTTTCGTATATTGTTATAGTTCCACAGTTGTGAACACGGTAAATATAACTGAAATATTTCAGTTGTAGTGGTTATTTTAAAGATATAATTAAACTATAACAAAATAAGCAGCATTGTGGTGGGATTTCCTTGAAATTTGAAAGAACAGGTTGTTAATGAAACGTTAATACCAATTTTCCAGTCTACACTGCTTCACTTCCCGAAAGGCAGAATAAATGGATCCCACCTCCATGTTTACTTAAGTGTTACGTTAAAAGATATTTACGTGTTGGTGATTTTCATTACGAAGGCAAAAAATAATACATAAAGAAAATTAAATATCTTTCCAGCTATCCTGATATCATGTAGCTCGGTAGATAAGTACCTCAGTTTCGGAGCAATTCGCTGCCTGCTTCTTCAGGTTGATCAGAGTTCTGAGGATCTCAATTTACATTCAAATTAAAAATAATTTTTACCAGTGTAACAAAAGTGTCCGGCGTAATTTCTTCTTTCTGTATTTTCATTCTTAAAGAAAAAACTAAAAACTACGCTTCCATGAAAATATCTGCTTCCATTTTAATATTATCTTACCATCTGCAACGTCTTCAAAATTGTCTTTAATACCTCTTCCAGACGGCACATAATACTTTGTCATATAGTTCAGGATACAGTAATTTTAGTTTCTAAGGAGAACGTTGGGTAAATTTTGTACTAAGAAATATCAAGGTAGTGAGCTCTCTTATTCTATTACACCATTTTTTCTGAACTGTAAATTCCTAATTGCATTAAATGAAAATGGACTGTCATGAGATTAAATAGTGTGTGATTAGATCATTCTTTGAGATTATAATCAAAAGCTCATAATGCAAAGTGGGGAATGTAACTATGGAAACCGCATACAAAACATGATAATACTAATTAAAGTTACAGAACATTGAAGTGAATATTTCTTCGCATAATTGTCAGTAGATATCAGGGAGCAGATGTGTACAGTCGCAGCTGAATTCACTAAGGAGTCTACGTTGTAGTTCAAGAGGGCTCAAAATGAAAAGTGATTTACCGGCTAAAGACATTTATTCAGCCTTGTGGCCTCTTCATTTAGTGTCAAAAATATTTGGTTTGGCGCCATATCCTCTGAAACGAGACAATGAATCTGTAACAAATAGATCTCCTAGTAACTGTTTTTGTCGGATTTGGTCTATATTTTTGATAATTTTACTAATGGCTTTGTCATACGTTTACAATACCGTAAATATAATTGGGAATGTAACTCTAAACCAGAAAATTTTTGAAGTCCTATTTTCTGCATTAATGTATGGGTACAGTATAATTTCCTTACTTCTCCCTTTGACCTTCAAAAAGGATAAAGCACCACAGATTATTACTAAACTTTCCAAAATTGATCACATGTTTTCAAGTAAGAGATACAAAACTCAGATTTACGAGAAGACCAAATTCTATGTCATACTTCAAATTTCGATAATGACTTGCACAGTGTTGGCATTAATGTCTTGTGGCGCATACGTTGTTCATGGTAATTTCAGTTTTAGAAATTGCCCTTATTTTTTCATGGAAACATTGCCCATGTTTATTAATTTTATAGCGATTTTACACTTCGTGAATGTAGTACTTCTGCTAAGAGACAAATATACATTTCTCAATTCTATTCTGGAAATGTCAGCAGTCAAGCCACGCGATAAAAATCTTAATGATTTTCATACGAACTGCATCACACCAATAGAGAATTGTACATTTGAAATGAAGTACTTCAGTAGAGATACGAGAGAAATGAACATTTCATCAAGACGAAACCAGCTTCATAATCTGAGAATTATATACAGTCGCCTTCATGAAGTCGCCCACTTAATAAATTCCACTTACGGAATTTCGCTTCTGTGTGCTACATTTTGGCTGCTTATTAGCATTATTCGTGGCATAAATTATGTACAGAAATTTAAGCACACGGACTCTAGTCTTTATGAAATTGTAGCAGCTTCCTGGTCTGATGACAATTATTGCAGTGTCTTGTGGTCTAGCTGTCAATGAATGCAGTCGGTCCCCTGTCATCGTGCAGGACATCATGCTACGGGATGATATTGACAGCGAAGTTATGAAAGAACTAAAGAAGATGTTTATATAGTTCAAGGCCATGAAGGTAGAATTCTCAGCATGTGGGATATACAAGATAGAGTTTTTCCTTTCTTTGCGGTATTTTTGGTGCTACATTTTCATATATAATCATATTCTGGCAGCTGTGAAGCCTGTGTTGCAACAACTGAAACAGTCCTTAGCGTTTATTTTGAACCTAATGAATACACTACACAAATACTTAACAATGTCATGTAAAATATATCTCATTTAAGATTACAGTATTCTGGGATAACTCTGTCGAAGGGTGAAAAAGAAATTTCCTCTGATACTTATTAATTACCTTCCAAAGTACACTGCGTAGCATGTCAGAGTGCAATGAAAATTAATCCAGTCACGCTGATCACCTGTGTGACACGGTAACAATTTCTTTTCATCATGTGAATCAATAAAGATCAGCAACTTTATGTAACCACAGTTTAAAATGATTAGTATATCCTAGTGGGTGGCCCCGTGTAGTCCGGTAAATTTATATTCACCTCTTGGGAGGACTTCTGCTTGCTACACAGGATAACCACTGTCGGTAGGATCAATAATCACATATACAATAAAATGCTTTGATAAATTTAATGACAATGTGTTTAGTAGCGATTCGATTTCTTATGAAATAACAAGTTGACGGACAAACTAATTCTCTCAAAAATTTGGCTATATACAATAACTTAGAGTTAGTCTTTCCACAGAAACCACATTCCATGGGATCCAAGTCTCCGGATTAAATTCTGTAGAGTTATTTTCAAGATTTTGTTGTGTTATCTGATGTTTCAAAATAAGCCTCGGTTTCTTGGTTGAAATGTTGAAGCCTGATGCAAAATATATATATACATATACAGTAAAACTTGG
>NW_019743678.1:14507-26853 GCF_002891405.2 Cryptotermes secundus
CATTTGTAGGATAATTATTGTATTCAGATTGAACTGTCTTCAGTTTACACATATTTGTGTGTTATTACACAACACATGCTTGTATGTATCATTCACTAAAGATCCACTGTTTCTGTAATTATTACTCTGAATGCTCAAATAACCAATAATCGTTCATTTTAATTAATAATTTTCGAGTGCGAATTAGTTACATTGGGATCTGCACCACACCGTATATTCTGTAAGACTCACGCAACCTGATATTGTCTAATTGTGAAATAAAGTATGCGTTGGTGTTTCGAAATGTGTGTTAACTTACTTTACAAATCATATATCCAAATATCATACATCCAAATCTTAAAAATTAGATTATTCATAATTACAAGAGACCACAAGGAAGACCAAGGCGTAGGTGGGTGGACAATATTAGAATGGATCTTAGAGAGGTAGGATGGGATGTTGTGGATTGGATAGATCTTGCTCAGGATAGGCACCAGTAGAAGGCCCTTGTGAACATGGAAATGAAATTTCGGGTTCCATAAAATGCTGGGAATTTCTTGAGTAGCTGCAGAATTGACGGCTCCTCCAGAAGGGCTCAGCTCCATGAGCAAGTGAGTACAACTTTACCCTTCCCAGAAAATCGGAGACATAAAAGGAAATGGAATATTGCAGAGCTAGAGACTAAGGATAATGTAATGTTGCTATGAATTCTGAAGAGTATGTCAGAAAGTTCTCTGTCCCGGTATATGATCCAGTGCTTAGAGTCCCGTGACTAGGGCAGACAATCCTGTCTTGTTTCTAGTCATGCTAAACTCACCACCACCCACATTGCAGTCTAGAATCTCACACGATAGAGACGTAAATCATGGGAGCTACTTTAGTGAAGTTATTACTTCAATTACATATTTTATTACTACAAAATGTGTTTCATATTTCTGGATTCCATAAAACTCAAGGAATTTCTGGATCAGCTAATAAAACTTCTGTTTCTCGTAAAGATTTCCTCCAACCCCAATGTCACCGTGTACACAAGCCCCTCCATTCTGGACTCGTTCTGAGAGAGAGGAACTCTGTCTCTGTCGGGAGGTACGCCTGGAAGGTGCTGAAATGTTGTTAAGAATGAAGTACATAACTTGCTCACAGGTTCATCGTCGTCAAACGGGACGCTTACAGACATATTTCCGAGACTCATAAGTCTCATGACTCATGATAGATTAGATAGATTCGTAGTTCCGGATGTAGTGAGTTTAGATTTTTGGAGAGCGTTCGGTATTTTTTTATATTAAGAGATTTTAAGGTGGTGAGCTCTTCAGATAAACTTAGTCTCTCCCTTTCTATTACACCACCTCTTCCGAAATGTAAATTCTAATTGCATTATATGAAAATGGACTGCCATACGATTAATTAGAATGTGATGAATTTATTCTTTGAGACTATAATCAATATCCCATAACGCAAAGTGGGGAATGTAACTATGGAGACCACATACAAAACATGATAATACTAATGAAAGTTACTGAACATTGAAGTGAATATTTCTTCACATATTTGTCAGTAGTTATCAGGGAGCAGATGTGTACAGTCGCAGCTGATTACAGTAAGGAGTCTACGTTGTTGTTCAAGAGGTCTCAAAATGAAAAGTGATTTACAGGCTAAAGACATTTATTCAGCCTTGTGGCCTCTTCATTTACTGTCAAAAATATTTGGTTTGGCGCCATATTCTCTGAAACGAGACAATGAATCTGTAACAAATAGATCTCTTAGTAACTGTTTTTGTCGGATTTGGTCTATATTTTTGATAATTTTACTAATGGTTTTGTCATACGTTTACAATACCGTAAATATAACTGGGAATGTAACCCTAAAACAGAAAATTTTTGAAGTCCTATTTTCTGCATTAATGTATGGGTACAGTATAATTTCCTTACTTCTCCCTCTGACCATCAAAAAGGATAAAGCACCACAGATTATTACTAAAATTTCCGAAATTGATCACCTGTTTTCAAGTAAGAAATACAAAACTCAGATTTACGAGAAGACACAATTATTTGTCATATTTCAAATTTCGATAATGACTTGCACAGTGTTGGCATTAATGACTTGTGGCGCATACGTTGTTCATGGTAATTTCAGTTTTAGAAATTGCCATTATTTTTTCGTGGAAACATTGCCCATGTTTATTAACTGTATAGTGATTTTAAACTTCGTGAATGTAGTACTTCTGCTAAGAGACAAATATAAATTTCTCAATTCTATGCTGGAAATGTCAGCAGTCAAGCCATGCAATAAAAATGTTAATGATTTTCATACGAACTGCATCACACCAATGGATAATTGCACATTTGAAATGAAGTACTTCAGTAGAGATAGGAGAGAAATGAACATTTCATCAAGACGAAACCAGCTTCATAATCTGAGGATTATATACAGTCGCCTTCATGAAGTCGCCCACTTAATAAATTCCACTTTCGGAATTTTGCTTCTGTGTACTACATTGTGGCTGCTTATCAGCATCATTTGTGGAATAAATTACGTTTTGAAAACTAAACACACGGACTCTAGTCTTTATGTAATTGTAGCAGTTTTGTGGTCCATTTTCTGTGCGTCTCTAATCACACTCATGGCAATGTCTTGCAGTCTGGCTGTCAATGAATGCAATCGTTCTCCTGTCATTGTGCAGAACATCATGCTACGTCAAGATATTGACATATTAGTTACGAAAGAACTGAAGAAGATGTTTATTCAGTTCAAGGTCATGAAGATAGAATTCTCGGCATGTGGGATGTACAGAATAGACTTGTCATTACTTTGTGGTATTTTTGGTGCAACATTTTCATATATAATAATATTCTGGCAGCTGTGAACCCAGAGTTGCAGCAACTGAAACAGTTCTTATAGTTTATGTTGAACGTAATGGTTTCCCTACGAAGTGTTTGACAGTGTGATGTAAAATGTATTATATTTAAGATTACAACAATCTGGGATAATTCTGTCGAAGGCTGGAAAAGAAATTTCCTCTGATACTTATTAACTGCCTTCCAAAGTACACTGCGTAGCATGCCAGAGTGCAATGGTAATTAATCAAGTCACGCTGATCACCTGTGTAACACGGTAACCATTTCTTTTCATCATGTGAATGAACAAAGATCAGCAACGTTATGTAACCACAGTTTAAAATGATTAGTATATTCTAGTGTGTGGCCCCGTGTAGTCCGGTAAATTTATATCCACCTCTTGGAAGGACTTCTGCTTGCTACTCAGGATAATCACTGTCGGTGGGACCAATAATCTCATACACAATAAAATGCTTTGATAATTTTAGTGACAATATGTTAAGTAGGAATTCGATTTCTTATAAAATAACAAGTAAACGGACAAACTAATTCTCTCAAAAATTTGGTTATATACAATAACTTAGAGTTAGTCTTCTCACAGAAACCCCATTCCATGGCATTCAAGTCTCCGGATAAGAATGTTGTAGAGTTATTTTCAAGATTGTGTTGTCTTATCTGATATTTCAAAATAAGTCTCGGTTTCTTGGTTGCTATGTTGAAGCCTGCTGCAATATATATATATATAATTGGGTCTATTCCCTGCGAGTATATCATTTTTAAACGAGACTTCAGTTTCTTTAGCTAGGTTATCGCCTATATTTCACTGTCGTTTCTTCTTCTGTTAAGACTACCAAGAGCAATTGAACAAATAAACTGAACTCTTGTTGAACATATATGTTTAACCTCACAAAGGAAACACCTCCTGAGAGTTTAATAGGAAAACCACGGTAGAAGGTAGCACAAGACCCTTTAACTTAGCATGGTTTTTCTCTCTATATAAGAATTCACCTTCTCTGAGAAGTGAAAGTCAATTGTCAGTTAAGGCTTTTTAATGATAATAATTCAAGTTTTGTAGGATAATTATTATACTCAGATTCAACTGTCTTCAATTTACACATATTTGTGTGTTATTACGCAACACATGCTTGGATGTATCATTCACTAAAGATTCACTGTTTCTGTAATTATTAATCTACATACTCAAGTTACCAATAATCGTCCATTTTAATTAATAATTTTCGAGTGCGAATTAGTTACATGGGGATCTGCATCACACCGTATATTCTGTAAAACTGACGCACCCTGATATTGTCTAATTGTGAAACAAAGTATGCGTTGGTGTTTCGAAATGTGTGTTGACTTTCCATACAATTCTTATATCACTTCTTGTCTTGCCCAAATCTAAAAAATTAGATTATTCATAATTACAAGAGACCACAAGAAAGACCAAGGCGTAGGTGGGTGGACAATATTAGAATGGATCTTAGAGAGGTAGGATGGGATGTTGTGGATTGAATAGATCTTGCTCAGGATAGGGACCAGTAGAAGGCTCTTGTGAAAATGGAAATGAAAATTCGGGTTCCATAAAATTTTGGGAGATTCTTGAGTAGCTGCAGAATTGGCGGCTTCTCCAGAAGGCCTCAGCTCCATCAGCAAGTAAGTACAATTTTACCCTTCCCAGAAGTTGGGAAACATAAAAGGAAATGGAATATTGCAGAGCTAGAGACTGATGACCGGGTAATATTGTTGTGAATTCTGAAGAGGATGTCAGAATGCTCTCTGGCCCGGTATATGATCCAGTGCTTAGAGTCCTGTGACTAAGGCAGACAATCCTGTCTTGTTTCTAGTCATGCTTATCGCACGACCACCCACATTGCAGTCAAGATTCTCACACGATAGAGAGACGTAAATTATGGGAGCTGCGTTAGTGAAGTTATTACTTCAATTACATATTTTATTACTAGAAAATATGTTTCATATTTCTGGATTCCATAAGAGTCAATGAATTTCTGTATAAGCTAATAAAACTTCTGTTTCTAGTAAAGATTTTCTCCAACCCCAGTGTCACCGTGTACACAAGCCCCTCCATTCTGGACTCGTTCTGAGAGAGAGGAACTCTGCCTCCGTCGGGAGGTACGCCTGGAAGTTGCTGAAATGTTGTTAAGAATGAAGTACATAACTTGCTCACAGGTTCATCGTCGTCAAACGGGGCGTTTACAGACACATTTCCGAGGCTCATAACTCTCATTACTCATGATAGATTAGATAGAGAGATTCGTAGTTCCGGATATAGTGAGTATATATTTTTGGACAACGTTGGGTATTTTTTTTTTTACATTAACAGATTTTAAGGTTGTGAGCTCTTCGGATAAACAGAATCTCCCTCTATCTATTACAGAACCTCTTCCGAAATGTTAATTCTAATTGCATTATATGAAAATGGACTGCCATGAGGTTAAATAGAGTGTGATGAATTCGTTCTTTGAGACTATAATCAATATCCCATAATGCAAAGTGGGGAATGTAACTATGGAGACCACATACAAAATATAATAATGCTAATGAAAGTTACCGAACATTGAAGTGAATATTTCTTCATATAATTGTCAGTAGTTATCAGGGAGCAGATGTGTACAGTCGCAGCTGAGTTCAGTAAAGTGTCTATGTTCTAGTTCAAGAGGACTCAAAATGAAAAGTGATTTACCGGCTAAAGACATTTATTCAGCCTTGTGGCCTCTTCATTTAGTGTCAAAAATATTTGGTTTGGCGCCATATTCTCTGAAACGAGACGATGAATCTGTAAAAAATGGATCTATTACAAACTGCTTTAATCGTATTTGGTCTATATTTTGGATAATTTTATTAATGGCTTTTGAGTACATTAACACCAATAATTTAAATGAAATTGTAAACCTAAAAGAGAGAATTTTAGAAGCCCTCTTTTCTTCATCAATTTACACATGCAGTTTGGTCTCCTTACTTCTGCCACTGACTATCTACCGTGATAAAATACCACAGATTATTACTAAGCTTTCAGAAATTGATCAGCTCTTTGCGACAAAGGAATACGGAGCTCAGACTTACGAGAAGACCAGATTATTTATCATAGTTCAAATTTCAGTAGTGGCTTTCACACTATTGGCATTAATGTTTTTTGCCGCATACGTTAGTCATGGTAACTTCAGTTTTAGAAACTTCAGTTATTTTTTCTTCTATACATTTCCTACCTTTCTGAATTGTATAAGGATTTTATATTTCGTGAATTTATTATTTCTGCTAAGAGGCAAATACAGATTTCTCAATTTTAAGCTGGAAACGTCGATAGTAATGCCTAGAATCTTTAACAATCTAAATGATTTTCCTACTAACTGCATCACACCAGTAGAGAATTGCACGTTTGAAATGAAGAACTACAGTAAAGATACGAGAGAAATGAACATTTCATCAAGACGAAACCAGCTTCATAATCTGAGAATTATATACAGTCTACTTCATGAAGTCGCACACTTAATAAATTCCACTTTCGGAATTTTGCTTCTGTGTACTACATTGTGGGTGCTTATCAGCATCATTTGTGGAATAAATTATGTTTTGAAAATTACACACACGGACTCTAGTCTTTATGTAATTGTAGCAGTTTTGTGGTCCATTTTCTGTGCGTCTCTAATCACACTCATGGCAATGTCTTGCAGTCTGGCTGTCAATGAATGCAATCGTTCTCCTGTCATTGTGCAGAACATCATGCTACGTGAAGATATTGACATATTAGTTATGAAAGAACTGAAGAAGATGTTTATTCAGTTCAAGTTCATGAAGATAGGATTCTCAGCATGTGGGATGTACAGGATAGACTTATCCTTCCTTTGTGGTATTTTTGGTGCTACACTTTCATACTTAATAATATTCTGGGAGCTATGAATCCAGTGTTGCAACAACTGAAACAGTCCTTAGCGTTTATTTTGCAAGTAACAAATACACTACAAAATTGTTTAATATTGTTATTTAAAATATTTAACATTTAAGATTACAACAATCTGGGATAACTCTATCGAAAGCTGAAAAACAAATTTCCTCTGAAACTTATTAATACTTTCCCAAGTACACTGTATAGCATGTAAGAATGCAGTGGTATTTAATTCAGTCGCTATGATCACATGTGTGTCAAGGTAAACAGGGTTTTTTTCATCATGTGAATGAATAAAATCAGCCATGTTATGTAACCACAGTTTAAAATGCTTAGTATGTTATAATGAGTGACGCCGTGTAGTCCGGAACCTCAACCTCTTAGAAGGACTTCTGTATGCCTGCAGAGGAAAGTCATTGTCTCTAGTCCTAAAAATCACATACACCTTAAAGTTCTTTTGATAATTTTATTGATAATGTGTATAGTAGAATTCCTTCTACAAATTTCTTCACTGTAAATGTTTAATTTTCAAAAGAATTTTCTTAAATATTTTGTTACAGCCAATATCTTCTGGTTCGTAGTCCAATTCCATTGGACCCACATCCCGTGATGAACATGTTATAGAGTTATTTTTAATTCTGTGTAGTGTTGTTTTGTGTTGCAAATAAATTTCGGTTTCTTGGATGAAATTTTGAAGCTTATTCTAAAATAAATAGTTATCCTATAGGATCTATAACATACGAGAATATCACTTGATAATGAGATTTAATTTATTTAGGTATGTTAATGGCTATATCTTTATCGTTTTCTTCTTGTATTAACGCTGCCAGAAGGATATGGAAAAAGTTTATTCATGTAATATTTTTGTATATTCTTAAACTTGGGTAACGCACAGTGTTAACTTTACTAAATCTCAAGGAAATGTCCTGTGAGGAAGGAGTTAACGACGGCAAAGTTCAACTTCCTCTGGGAAAATTTTCTTGGATTTGCCGTGTTATTTGAATTAGAGGAGGGTCGCAGATGTCTCCCGATTGTTGAAAATGATTAAATGGGGACCTGCGTAAAGGCTAACCCGCCAATCAAGTCAAATCGAAATTGTGAAATGGCTCTGCAAGTGGGATCCACATGAACTGAATGAAAATCACACAAGCCTCCGTAATGAAGCCTCCTCTGCGAACAATATGAACGAATAGTTTTTTGAATGAATTGTGACCTGCGATAAAACGTTGAGCTTACACGATAACCACAGATTATCCCCGCAGTGGTTTTACTATAACGAAGCATTGAAACACATCCCAAAACAAAAGTTTCATCATACAAAATTTATGGTCAATGTTTGGTGGTCTTCTTCTGGCGTCATATACTATAACATTCTGAAATCAGGCAACGTAATTGCTGCGGATAAATATTATAGTGAAACTGATGAAATTCGATCAAATTTCAGCAAAAATCAGCCAACAGTGATCAATCATAAAGAGCAAATTTGACTTATGATAATGCCAGACAGCAGGTTTGACACCGGACGCTACAGAAACAAAACGATTTCAGCTACGAAACTCTACGTCATCTACCCAATTGATCAGACCTGTCGCTGACTGTTCGCCTTTCCTTCAAGCAGCTTCACAGCCATTTGCAGAGGAATTATGCAGTAATCAAGCAGAAGTGGAGAGCACCTTCAATGAATTCTTCAGTTCCAGGAACTCAGAATCCTACCAAAGTGGAATAATTCAACTTTCATTTCGTTTCAAAAGTTTCTTTACTTTTTATAGCAATTAATAGAGCAGTAGTTATAACGAACAATCTAAAAATTAAGGTTAAAACCGAAATTTATTTTCAACAATTAGTATAACACGCCATAGGTAACTTACTAAGATAACACAGCCGCCTATTGGTGAAGTAATTAAATAAGTTGAAAAAAGAAACCTTGATACATGTCCTGTGTGATTTACCAAGTCGCTTGATTTTTGTAGCTATTATAAACTGAACTATTGTTGAACATGTATGTTTATCCTGACAAAGGATACACCTCCTAAGAGTTTATAGGAAAACCACGGTAGTACGTAACAACACGACCTGTTTAACTTAGCCTGGTGTTTCTCTCCACATAAGAATTCACATTATCTGAGAAGTGAAAGTCAGTTGCCAGTTAAGGCTTTTCAATGATAATAATTCAACATTTGTAGGATAATTATTATACTTAGATTGAATTGTCTTCAATTTACACACATTTGTGTGTTATTATGCAACACATGCTTGTATGTTAAATGATACAAATTCCGTCCCAATGCAAACAATATATATTATATGTCTTTGATCTTGTTCTTTCTACACTACATGTTTCGGCCTCTATCGGCCATCATCAGGTGTATACTCTTAACGTTGCTGCCACACTGAACCCGGTCTAAAATTTAACATTTAAAAACACAATGTCACATTCTTCGTATTATCAACATCTACATCGTTGATATGTGTCTGGTATGTAGATTATGTTGCACACGTCCATTTTTGATGTTCTTGTAGTAGCACTTTAAAAATCTTTATTTATGATGTTTTTAAAAACTTTTTAAAATTTTTCTCTAAATTTTAAATTTAAAATTTAAAATTCTTAGGGTTACACGCCCTATGTCTAAGTGCTTGAGCGGCTAGTTCTTGTTTTCACACTGTACAGGTGTTATCTGTAATATACAAATATTCGTATTATTTTATGTACGTAATATTTTCTGTACGTAATATTTTCTTATGTGTGTATATTGTTATTTGTACTTACTTAATGTAGTCTTCTTGTGTGGGTGCCGCTGCTTGTCTGTACTACGTGTGCTGTCTGCTGTATTGTGTGCTGTGTTTTATGTTAGTGAGTGTAGGGGGGATGGGTAGTGGGGAGAGAGAGGTACCGTTAGTCTGTGTAGATTTCGTGTATCGTTTGAAATATGGGATTATGTGTTTCTATGTGTGTATCATTCATGTGTAAGCTTTTCTTACTTATTTTATATATATGGTATTTCTCTAATGTATTCAAATGTCTGCCCTTCTTTCCCGTTGTTATAACTTCCATTACGTCTGTATGTATCATTCACTAAAGATCCACTGTTTCTGTAATTATTACTCTGAATGCTCAAATAACAAATAATAGTCCATTTTAATTAATAATCTTCCAGTGCGAATTAGTTACATGGGGCTCTGCACCACACCGTATGTTCTGTAAAACTGACGCACCCTGATATTGTCTAATTGTGAAACAAAGTATGCGTTGTTCTTTCGAAATGTGTGTTGACTTTCCATACAATTCTTATATCACTTCTTGTCTTGCCCAAATCTAAACAATTAGATTATTCATAATTACAGTTTTACCCTTCCCAGAATTTCGGAAATATAAAAGGAAATGGAATATTGCAGAGCCAGAGACTAAGGATAATGTAATGTTGCTATGGATCCTGAAGAGAATGTGAGAATATTGTCGGGCTTGTCAGGTTCGGTATAAGATCCAAAGGTGTGCTTCTTGTGAATCAAGCATTCAGTCCTAACTGTCTTGTTTCTAGTCATGCTTATCTCACTACCCCCCACAGTGCTGTCTAGTTTTTCACACGAACGAGAGACGTAAATTATGGGAGCTGCTTTAGCGATGAGCTAAGAAAACTTCTGCTTCCGGTAAAGGTTTCCTCCAACCCCAATGTCACCGTGTTCACAAGCCCCTCCATACTAATATTCTGAGAGATACTAATTCAGTCTCCACGTGCACCATTCATCCAAAATTTATTTTCATATTATCGAATGTTCAGTAACTTATGGCATTCTTTTTTAATTCACTTAGTGGGGGGGAGTCCAACTGGGTCCACTCGGCACGGCGGTCACTGATTGGCCTATTGTAGCCTGCCCCGGCTGATTATGATGATGGAGAATTTGGTGGAATGAAGATCGGCAGGTGAAACCAGAGTACTCGGAGAAAACCAGCCCCCGCTCCACTTTGTCCACCACAAATCTCACTTGACCAGACCCAGGACCGAACCCGGGCCGCCGCGGTGGGAAGCCAGCGACTAACCGCTTGAGCTATGGCGTGGTTTTAACTTCTGGCATTTACTGATACGTATCCATTAAAACTCAAGTAATGTTCCGTTGGAATATGTCACGTATGTCTTCAGATTTGAAGAGTACACAGTGCAGGAACACAATGAGATCTCAGCACAAACCCGATTCTCAAAAGAGAACACGGAGACATATCCCAGAATATGCTCATCATTTTAATCTCTGTTGTAACAGGTCGATCCCCATTATCACGTGTATTAGTGACTATAGATGGAGCATATTTAACCTATTCGTGCAGCGTGTGCTCAAATTCATAATAACTTGCTGGATTCATGTGACTTGCGGGCACTTCATTGGGAACTATAGTTTAACTGGGAATGCACACACGCAAGGTTACTATGTTATGTTTTAAAATATTAGTTGAACAATACCTGGCATCAAAAGAAAATCTTGAATAGATTGAACACTTTCTCTCCGGGCTAAAGAAAATCTATACAACATCTGACTCAAAAAATATTTGACTTGAGACTAGCACTATTGTTTGAAACTTTAATTGTAGTGATGGTCTTTTATAATAATAACAACAAATCGTTCATTTACTTCTACAATTTGACGTGGATGTATTAGTTGTGTGAGTGTTCGAAAGTCCATCAATTGAGAAGTGCTAGGGGAGTGAATTGCAGTAGAAATTTCAAAAGGAATATCAAAAATTTGTTCATGGTTATAATCAAAACCGTCTGACTACCCCTCTTGTTATTCCTATGCTCTCACTGTACACTTGACACTTTAAACTTCATTAAATTCGCTTAGTGGGGGGGGGGGTCCAACTGGATCCAGTCAGCACGGCGGCCACTGATTGGCCTATTGTAGCATGCCCAGTGTGATTATGATAACGGAGAATTTTGTGGAATTGGCATGGGAAACCGAAGTACTCGGAGAAAACCCGCCCCAGCACCACTTTGTCCACCACAAATCCTACTGGAATAGACACCGGGATCGAACCCGGGCCGCCGCGGCGGGAAGCCAGCTACTAACCGCTTGAGCTATGGCGCGGCCTACTCTTGACACTTTATTGTTGTTCTTGGTATTGTACATATATATATATATATATATATGTGTGTTAAAATAGTGATGTAGTGAACGTGCTGCCATGGCGTTCATATGCAGACGCAGGATAATCGTAACTTCCCAAAACAGGACAGCAGATCCCAGACTCGGATTTAAGCCCAGAACACTACCAGCTGGGCCGTTACATAGCAAGGAATGATAATCATCCAACCAAGATACCTTGTTGCCCCATAATATAGTGTTCTTTGGAATCTATTTTACACATCGAAACAATCATCAGTTTATCTATGATCCCCGACACGATTCCAGCGGAAAGCCTTTCAGTCTGTACTCCGCTTTCTGCTTTCCCACATAATTACGAGATCCAGGAAAGAATTGTTAAAATTAGATTGAATGAAACACAAAATATGCACACACATTTGCAGATTCCCTACAAGAATTGCTGTGAAGCCTTTAGTATCGCGCAGCCATTGTTTCTGCTCTAGTCGAAACCACAGCAGGACATGAACAGATGAATTTCAGATATTAATAAATAAAGATG
>NW_019743678.1:28520-55151 GCF_002891405.2 Cryptotermes secundus
TTTTCAATTCATTCCTCAGTCTCCTGTATTTCCTCCTGCCTTCTTCATTGTTGACATTCTTCCATTTCCTTCGCTCCTCCATTTTACTCATCATCTCCTGTGTAACCCATGGTTTTCTTGCTATCTTCTCAACTTTACCTACCAAATCACTGATAGTATCTAACATGCATTCTTTTATATCGTTCCACTGCGCTTCAGCATTTCCGCTTTCACCTTCAATTGCACCGAGTTTCTCTTCTAGAGTCTCTTGCACGCTTTGTCTTTGAGCATATAACTTCTCCAAATCCCATCTGGGTCTGCGCTTTCGAAATCCTATAATTTTCTTCAACCTGGTTCGGAACTTGGCAACCAGCAAGTTGTGGTCAGAGTCAATGTCTGCCCCAGGAAGCGTACCGTGGTATAGAGAACAAAAAGAGTCGACTTTATATCGATACCTCAGATAATTTCTTTATGTATAAATCATAAAGGACAGATGTGTGTGTCTTGGTGAGTCGTTTACACATTGGAAGTGAAATAGAAATCTTTCTCGAAATTCGCAAGAAATGGAACAAAAGTATTAATACGAAAACTGGAAAACTAGTTTTAAGAATAAAACAAATTTATCACAGTTTCATTTCCTGAAACGGACAAGAACAAACATATTACTTAGGATCAGAAGCCATATTAATCCAGTCCACAGTCTGCACCATATTCCTTTAACATTCATTTTAATATTATACTTCAATCTAAGAATAATTCTCTCATTGGTCTCTTCCCTTAATAACCTACAAGTACTAATCTCCTCTCCAAAGAAAACGTCATGCTCTGTCTATCTCGTCCAACTTTATACGTCATCACGATAATTTCATTACAAGAGAAAAACTATTTACGAAACTCTGTATTCTTCTTACCTCATAAATATTTTCCTTGCCATAGCTGCTTCTTATTTAATATTATCCTCCCCTTTACACTAACTAGTTATTTGCCTTTTTCTTTCAGCTGCAACCGGATATTTATATTGAATTTAGAGTGTAGTTAATTTAATTGGTGGGGAAACACATAGTGTCCTTTTAGAATACAAAGGAGAAATTAAGGTCGACAGCTATTTAATTAGATAGAGTGTTTCGCATATTGAACAAGATGATATCTTAAATTTCTACTTTCAAGATATAAATCAATTTCTCATAATGCAAATTACGTTAAGGAACTATGGATACCACATAAAACACATGATGATATTAATGAAAAAGTATTGGACATTTTACTGGATATGTTTTCACATAACTAGCAGAAGTGTACATGCAGCAAACGTGTAGTGGCACAGGTGAATTCAGAAGAGAAATTACGTGTACTTCAAGCGGATTCAGAATGAAAAATATTTTACAGGCAGAAGATATTTATTCAGCCGTGTGGCCTCTTCATATGATATCAAGAATATTCGGTTTGGCGCCATATTGTCTCAAGCCAGCGAATGAGTGTATACGAAAGAGAAAGATCACTACGTGCATCTGTCGTATTTGGTCTGTACTTTGGATAATTTCATTAGTTGCTTCGGAGTATAAATCCATAAGTAAAATAATTACATCAAATTATACCGTAAAGCAGAAAATTGTAGAAATACTTTTCCTTTCATCAGAGTATTCATACGGTATAATTTTGTTATTTCTCTCACTGACCATCCACCACGATAAGGTGCACCAGATTCTTGCAAAATTTTCCGAAATCGATCAGCTGTTTTCGACAAAGAAATATGGAAGTCAGATTTATAAGAACACCCGGTTATTTATAATAGTTCAAATTTCGATGTTGATAGTCACAATATTAGCATTATTTTACTTCGGCATGTACATTGATCGCCTTGATTTTAGTTTTGGAAATATTGATGAAATATTCTTCGAAAAACTGGCTGTGTTTTTGAACTCTATTGCGATATTGCATTTCGTGAACTTAGTGCTTCTGCTAAGAAACAAATACAAGTACCTTAATTCTGAACTGGAAACTTCAGCACACACACCATGCTACGTCACAAGCATGAAATACAGTGACACGAACTCCATGCCGCCAATAGAGAATTCAACATTTGAAACGAAGACTTCCATTACAGAAAGAAGAGAAACGTGTATCTCATCAAGACGTAAATATTTCCGTAACCTGAGAATCATATACAGCCAACTTCATGATGTTGCTCTCTTGATAAATTCAACTTACGGATTTCCGCTTCTGTGTGCCACAAATTGGGTGCTGATTTCTATTGTTTCGGCGGCAAATTACGCAGTTGATCTGAAGGGTACTGACCATCTGTACGTTCTTGAAGCAGTTTTGTGGTCCATTTTCTCTCTTACACTAATGACAATCATGGCAGTGTCTTGCAGTCTGGCTGTCAATGAATGCAGTCGTTCTCCTCTCATCGTGCAGAAAATCATGCTACGGGATGATATTGACAGTGAAGTAATGAAAGAATTGGAGAAGATGTTTACACAGTTTCAGGCCATGAAGATAGGATTCTCAGCATGTGGGCTGTACAGGATAGACTTGTCATTACTTTGTGGTATTATTGGTGCTACACTTTCGTATATTGTTATAGTTCCACAGTTGTGAACACGGTAAATATAACTGAAATATTTCAGTTGTAGTGGTTATTTTAAAGATATAATTAAACTATAACAAAATAAGCAGCAGTGTGGTGGGATTTCCTTGAAATTTGAAAGACCAGGTTGTAATGAAACGTTAGTCCCAACTTTCCAGTCTACACTGCGTCACATCCCGGAAGGCAGAATAACTGGGTTCCACTTACATGTTTAGTTAAGTTTAATGTTAAAAGATATTTACGTGTTGGTGATTTTCATTAATAAGGCGAAAAATAATATGTAAAGGAAATTAATATCTTTCCAGCTATCCTGATATCCTGTAGTCCGGTAGATAAGTATCTCAGTTTCGGAGCAATTCGCTGCCTGTTTCATCAGGATGATCAGAGTTCTGATGATCTCCATTTACATTCAAATTAAAAATAATTTTTACCAGTGTAGCAAAAGTGTCTGTTATAGTTTCTTATTTCTATATTTTCATTCTTAAAGAAAAGAAACTAAAAAAAAATCTCATAAATATTCGGTATATACAATGCTCAAAAAAAATTTAATCATTGTAACCCCAGTTCATTTATCCAAAATTTGAGGATCAAGGTGTACTCATTGAACCTTCCAGTTGGTGTATATAACTTACCTTCCCCAAATTATCGAACTAACATAGCGTTCTTCTGTGTAGTAACTGCATGAGAAGAACAAGAAACCTTGATACCAGTTCGATGCCAGTTACTTCGTTGCTTGATGGATGCAACAGTCATATCACGTATATATATATTTTTTTTTCCGGCGGAAGTTACGCAACCTAAGAGGCTAAGTAGCAAATGGCGGGATAACATAGAAACACGCTCTGTTTTATAAATAGATGTGATTCCCGCCATATAAAAAGTCACCTCTTCTGGGAGGTAAAATCGTATTTCAAGTTCACTTCCTGTCGATCGGTACACAAATTTGTAAAATAATTAATTCATTTGTTCAAATTGAGTTGTGAAATCTGTCCAGTACCGAACGAGGCCAATAAGGAGCTCAAAATTCAAAATCCACTACAGGAGCAAGGTCTCTTCTTGTCAACGTTACAAGTGTCCCCCAAGTTATTATGAAACTGTTTCCTACAAGTTTGTTGCTTTCATGTTTATACAACACTGCGCACCCTACAAGGATCATGTAATTAAATATAGCCAAGATGTGAAATTAAATATGAGTTCACGTTCCGAAATGTGTGTCTCATCACTCCACAGACATCCTCTAACTTTCCCTGTCTTTCTACTAATACAATATGATTAAGTAATTCTTAAATATAACTGCACCTTCTATAGGATTTCGAAGAAATATAGACTAGGGAAATATTTCAGACATATTTAAATGACATTGTAATATTGAAATGGATCTTGAAGGACAGTAGCGAATATTGTTTGGATTTATCTCGCTCAGGATAAGGTTCAGTTGGCGTACACTAATGAAAAATTAGTGTAATATATTTAGACTTGTATTATCTTGTTAATGATGACGTTGCATTATTAAGTGTTAGAAGTTGTGGAGTCTTAAATAATAGTGTTGCTTGCGCGAAAATTATTGCGTGAATAATATACTTTCACCTTTTTAGGTGAATATGGACGGAGATTTTGATAGCTATTCGCTATTATAGAACACTTAATCCTCATAACTCCAAGTAAGAATTATGCATTAACTATTCTACACTTCACATATCACCATGGGACACCCTACGTATTCTGTCTATTACAGTTTTCCTTAACCGTTGCGTGGTATTAGATTGAATGAAACACAAAATATAAACACACATTTACTGTATCATAAAAATCATCATGCATATTCCTTAACAAAATTGGCTTTGAAGCCTTGAGTATCGCGCAACGTTGTAACTGCGGAGACCACAGCAGGACATGAACAGATTAATTTCAAATATCCATCAAGAAAGATTACTTCCCAAAATGCTTGATGTTGAGGAGACCAGTTTTACAAGTGAAACACAAACAACGAGTGGGTCTCCTTCCTCTGAATTATTTTAGTTTTGTACCGTGGTACAGAGACCAACAAACTGTCAAATTTATTTTATTAACACGGAGATTTTACAATATTATATTTAAGCATCCTCCTGCACTCCATACGATAAATGATATAATGATACAAATTCCGTCCCAAGTGCAAACAATATATTTTGTGCCTCTGATCTTGTTCCCCTACACTACATGTTTCGGCCTCAGACGGCCATCATCAGGTGTATAACACTCACGTCGCTGTCACACTGCACTCAGCCAAAAATTTAACATTTAAAAACATTTTAGGAAAGAAAAATTTAGGAAAGAATTTTAAAGGTTTTAAAACTAGAACTAAAGATTTTATTGTAGTGCTATATAACAAAGTCAAAGTTAACGTGTGTAAAATAAAATAATCTACAAACCAGACAGTTATCAACGAAATAGAAATTGATAATAACAAGGAAAGTGTTTTTAAATGTTAAATTTTGAGCTGGATGCAGTGTGACAGCGACGTGAGTGTTATACACCTGATGATGGCCGTCTGAGGCCGAAACATGTAGTGTAGGGGAACAAGATCAGAGGCACAAAATATATTGTTTGCACTTGGGACGGAATTTGTATCATTATATCATTTAACGGATATTTTCTTTGCATATAAAACCATACAGGGCAGACGTATGGGTCTTGGTAAGGCGTTTAGAGATCGAAGCTTGAAGTTGAAGTCTTTCTTGAAATTCGCAAGCAATGGAACAAAATTAGTAATACGAAAACTGGACAACTAGTTTTAAGAATAAAACAAATAAATTGCTCACAGTTTCATTTCCTGAAACGGAGAAGAACAAACATATTACTTAGGATCAGAAGGCATATGAATCCAGTCCACAATCTGCACCATATTCCTTCAGCATCCA
Source organism: Cryptotermes secundus (assembly GCF_002891405.2). Lineage (NCBI taxonomy): Eukaryota > Metazoa > Arthropoda > Insecta > Blattodea > Kalotermitidae > Cryptotermes > Cryptotermes secundus. Next base: position 33,987 of record NW_019743678.1, read on the forward strand.
TTTTAATATTATACTTCAATCTAAGAATAAGTCTCTTATTGGTCTCTTCCCTTCAGATAGACTTATTAACACCCTATGAATACTAACCTGCTCTCCCATGTGAATTTCATGCTCTGCCCATCTCGTCCAATTTTATTTCATTACCCTAATTTCATTGGAAAAGGAAAACTATTTATTAGTTTTATATTAAGAAATTTTGTTAACCTCATATATGTTTTTCTTTACCATAGCTGCTTCCAATTTAAGGTTTTCCTCCCCTCTGCAGCAACTACCTAATTTTGTACTTCCTTCAGCTTCCTGCTAGATGTTTATATTATGTAAATGATAATTTAGGGTAGAGTGGGTTTCACGGGGCTGAAGGACTAAGCACTTTTTCATAATAGAAAAGTTAAGTTAAGATCAATAGATATTCAATTAGACGGAGTGTCTCACAATTTTAAAGAGATGATGTCTTAAATTTCCAATTTGAAAATATAAATCAATATCTCTTAATGCAAAGTACGGCAAATATCATCGTAACTATGGATACCGCTCCCAACACATGACAATATTGGATATTGTACAGGATACGTTTTCACTCTCAGAAGTGTACATGCAGCAAACGTGTAGAGGCGCAGGTGAATTCAGAAGAGAAATTACGTGTACTTCATTTCGAATCAGCATGAGAAGTTTCTTACGTGCAACAGACATTTATTTGGCCTTGTGGCCTCTTCAGTTAATGTCAAGAATATTCGCTTTGGCGCCATATTCTCTTAAACTACGAAGTGAGCGGCAAACAAATGGAATTTGTATTATCTGTATGTGTCGAATTTGGTCTATAATTTGGATAACATTATTGGCTGCTTCGGAGTATATTTCCGTAATTAAAATCATTACTGCTAGTTTTACAGCAAAGCAGAAAATTGTGAATACTCTATTTTTTGTATCAGTGTATTCCTTCAGCATATTCTCAATATTTCTCTCATTGACTGTCAATCGTGATAAGATACCAGAGATTCTTGAAAAACTTTCAGAAATTGAACAGCTCTTTTCGACAAAGAAATATAGAAGTCAGATTTACAAGCACACAAGGTTATGTCTCATACTTCAGTTTACGGTGTTGATATCCACCCTATTAACTTTAAGTTACTTCGGCATATACATTGTCCGTCGTGATATCACTTTACCAAACACTGATGAAATTTTCTTCGAAATATTGCCTATGGTTTTTAACTCTGTTGGGATTTTATATTTCCTTAACTTAGTGCTTCTGCTGAGAAACAAATACAAGTGCCTTAATTCTGAACTGGAAACTTCAGCACTGACACCATGCAAAGTTACAAATTCTAATTGTTGTAAGAGAAACTGCGTGACACCAATTGACACATTTAGAATCAAGCCGTCCTTTAATCAACAGAGACATTATCGTAAATCCTCAAGACGTCAACATTTTCGTAATCTGAGAATTATATACAGCCAACTTCATGACGTCGCTCTCTTAATAAATTCCACTTACGGAATTCTACTTTTGTGTGCTACAGTTTGGGTATCTGTTAGCATTATTTCAGGTGTAAATTATATAATAGAATTCAAGCGTACTGCACATCTTTTTGTTATTGAAACAGTTTTGTGGTGCAGTTTCTCTATGTCACTAATGACAGTGATGACAGTGTCTTGCAGTCTGGCTGTCAATGAATGCAATCGTTCTCCTGTCATCGTGCAGAAAATCATGCTACATGATGATATTGACAGCGAAGTTATGAAAGAACTGGAGATGATGTTTATTCAGTTCAAGTTCATGAAGATAGGATTCTCAGCATGTGGAATGTTCAGGATAGACTTGCCATTTCTTTGTGGTATTTTTTGTGCTACACTTTCGTATTTAATAATAGTCTCACAGTTGTGAACACGGTGTTAATTAATATGAAATACTTTATCTTTCGTATTATTGTAGAACTGAAAACTTATCTCAGAGAATTTTCAGTAATATCAATTAAAATTTATTATATTTTAGAATACACACTTCTGGGAGATTTCCCTCAAATGTGAGAACAGCAGGTTTTATTAACTTTATTATATATGACTCAAATTACAGGGCCTCTCCATTTGAGATTGCAGTAATATTGAATCCCACTGTCGTTATACTTAAGAGAAAATATAGCTGACTTCTGCAGGTTAGTATTCTAGTAATATGTAGTTAAATAAGATGCAACAACTGTTATATAAACAATGCTTATAATTAATATTACTGTCTGCAGGTATATGTCCGGTCTAGAAAACCGAGATTAATGGTCGTGGGTATCAGTTGCGCTGACCACGTGACAACCTCTATCTACATAATTTGACACTAACTTCGCCGACAAGCGGCGGCCGCTCGATCGGTATAATTCGCTTGCTGACTACAGGCAACGGATTTTTTTTTTTTGCTGTTGTCTATTGGTATATAACGCCTTGTAATGCGGTAGATAAATACTAAAATATCCGAGGAAATGCTTGCCTATATTTTCAAAATAATCATTGCCTGAGGACCTCAAATTGCAGTCATTTTTAATATTGTTTTTTTGCGATTGCGGTAAAACAATATGTAGCATTATTCTTTCTTTTTTATTGTTACTTTTATCGTTGATTTGCAAAGTTGCAAACATTAATCTTAAATATTGAGATATAAACGGTACCTACAGGATTGATTGTTCATGGAAGCATACTTCTCTTTGATACGAAATGAACCGCATAGAAACAAATGAACAGTTGGATACACAGTTTCACAGACAGAAAGGTGATCTCATAAGCTATAAAAACCTCAAAAATTAGGAAGGGTATGCCTAGACAGAGAGACAGAAATGTAATCTCATCTAAAACGTTGGAATTTAATAATGGGTGTTGCTGTTACGATAGTTGTACCTTCAATAATAAATTTTGGTGTTTTGAATTATGTTTATTATTATTAGATTTTAGGATTTCTTGGGTTTCAATGAAACGCAGGAAATATTTATGCTTCCACGCACCTGTGAATCTTGCAGTGTCGTGAGGTCATTACAATATAATTATAATCTTGGATTGCAGTGAAACGTTTGTTGATTTTCATTACTTAAACACTTTCAATTATTAAGATTATATAACTTTAATATATTGGTTGCATGAAGGTTTGGAAGACACGCAGTTTGCGAAAATCTGGGGAAATTAATTGCAGCAGAAATTATTCCGCACCTAAGGTATGGAAATGACATTATGCAGTGTAGCATTTTCTGTTTCTGAAAATGTTCACAAAGAGCGTTGACAACGTCACATGTCAGCGTTACACCGTACACTTCTTGCTTGTCATTATAGTCCGCTTCAAACGTCTCATAGGAACAGTAGCATGCAAGAAGTGTCTTCAATATTTACACTGTCCCCTTCCAACAGCTCCGACCCTCTTGTTTAATATTCTATCTAATCTATTGAGTGAACCTTCGTTTTTTTAACAGTGGTTCTCAACTTCTTCGCGAAGGGATTTATCTGTCTTAGGACAGAGAGCTGAGGCGGGTTGTTATAAAAATGGATGCGAATCTGCAAGTTGCATAAAAAAAAGAGAATTTATTTCAGCTGAGCAACTGTTATTTTCTTAAAAAGCACTCTGTTCCACAGTGTTAGTTATTTATTTTTCTCTCTTTCGTGAATAAGTTAATCAACCTTCATGTTGCATGCAGGAGAGGAAACGAATTGTGTGGCTGGGAGCGGCTCTTGCCTCTTAAGAAGCGCTGAGCGCAATGGAGCTCCTCTGAACACGTTAATGAACCTCCTGGATTCATAAAAAGAAAAGGAATTTATTGAGTAGTTGAGGAAATAATTAGGTTCTGAAGAAGAAATATGTACCATGGAGTTGTTCATGCATTTTTTTATTGCTAGTGGGGTGGGACTAAGTCCCTTGCACTGCGGCCACTTCTGGCCTATTGTAGCAGCCCCAGATGACAGGTGAGGGTGATTGTGGAGCAATTGGTGGAATGAAGATTGGCAGGGGAAACCGAAGTACTCGGATAAAACCTGACCCAGCGCCACTTTGTCCACCACAAATCCCATTTGACCAGACCCGGAATTGAACCCGGGCTGCCGCGGTGGAAATGCAGCGACTAACCGCTTGAACTATGGCGCGGCCTAGGGCAGAAGATATTCCTATAACAAATTACAAGGCGCCGCATCCCAGAACACTGCAATATAAATATTAATTCCAAAGATAACTTAGTTTCTCTCATTATAAACCAGTTTAATGTGGTAATAGCAATGGTCTTGCGGAAATGTGTGTACTTGCGGTTACCCACAAAAGATTATAGGCCGTCGACCTGTAGCTGTAGTATTCTGGATCTGAGCCTCATTCGACTTTATTTGTAATGTAATAGTGTGTAGCCACTAAGGCATGGAACGTCCTAAGGTTTCTGATGGAGGACATGGCCTCCAAATATGGAGAATAGCTGCGAATGTATTGAATAAACATGCGCAGACAGCCGACAGTGGGTTATTCTCCAGCTAGGGATAGGAGCTAACAACTTCTCATGGTAAGAACAAATATTGTTAAAGGTTGCGGAGGTACTTGGGCGGATTATTTGAATAAACGGATAGATATATGGATTGGATTAATCTGGATCTGGATAGGGATCAGTGGAGGGCTTTTGTGAACACGGTAAGGAACATTCGGGGTTCCATAAAACGTAGGAAAATTCTTTAATAACTTCGTAACTAGAGGCTTCTCAACAAGGACTCAAAACTATGAGTTATTTAGTAGTTCATATAATTAGCACCCATTTTAAAGGTAAAAATGAACGTATGTAATACATGAACGCGTTACTTGTAACGTACAAAAAAAACTGTCAACGTTAGCAACGCCTTTTGCTATCGCGCTGTATAGATAGCACTCCAAGTAAGGTCTTTTCGCTATTGTTTTATAATTTTATATGTGTAGGGGAGAAATTTTCATAAATTTTTGAATAGAATTTTGTTTATTTTAATCTTAAAAAATCGTAAATTAATTTTATGTGATATTTCCGAACTCTTCTTTAAATAAGACTTTTATAACTTTTATAACTATGAATAAATCACACTGTTAAATTAGTATACAATTTCGAAATGTAAAAACTTGCATGAGGTCATACCAAATTACCTCAAAATATGAAGTTTGAACTTAATCGCGTTGAGCAAAGGTAAATTACAACATAATTTAATTGTTCCTCAAACAGACAAAACTATTTTATTTTCAGTTTAAACTCCTGTGGTAACTGAATAATTCTTTCTAGGCACAAGTAATTTATGTAGATGGTCTAAAAGTACTACTTGTCACTTAATGCAACGTGTGAATGACGTATTTATGAGGGGATGTTATGAAAACTTATTTAATATGACACACCCATTTCTCTTCTATGTAAAAGGCGTATAAAACATGATTGTATATCTGTTATGTGATGTAGGCTTCAGTAAGTAAAGGGGGAGTTGTTTAGGACGAAGCTTGCAGGCGTAAACTGTGTGAATTGTAGGTCTGTGTGAGTTTATGTGTGGTGGCGTGTTTCTGTACTAATGTAATTGGAAGTCTGGGCTAGTGTATACCTCACTCAAGCTAATTAAAATGTATTCTAAATGAGGATAAACGCTAGTCACGGTTAATTAAAAAAATGTTCCTGTTAAAACACAAGATTATGATTGAAGTTTCAAAATATGGGATGTTACGTGTAAGTTTACTGTATTTTGACTCCTGAAGGATGAAGAAAATATAACATATAATTTCTGTGTATGTATAACAATATACACGAAAATTGTTGTCTTCTGAGATGTGACGCTTTATATTTTGCTAGAAAGTTACCAGGGGTTTTCAGAAAACACCAGGGCCGGACTTCCAGTTGTGAGGGCCCGGAGGAAATCAAAATGTGGAAGCCCGCATCAGCAACAAATTTAGGTTCTGACAATTCTTTTTTCTTCATCTTCTTCTTCCTGTCATTTCATATTATAACTGAAAATGTGGACTACTTGTGATTTCACAGAAGCAAATGTCTCAGGAAATTCTTTTCTGTTTTGTGAATGTTGCGGGGTGTTCGCCCTGGTCACTGCCCCTTAAATCCGGCTCTAGAAACCTGCTGCTACAATTTACAGAGTAAAATATTGTGGCATGTAGATCCATTGCTAGGCAACGACCGCGAAACAGACAATTAGACAAGGACCATTACTAGGCAAAGGCGTTTAAACAGCAACAGAGGAACGTTGTTTTCCTTGCGGTCCGTGACATGTTGTTATGAGTAGGATTCTTAGTGGCGTGGCGTGGTTTGGAGCGTTTTACATTGGGGCTCAATATTTGAGAGCTGTTGCTGTGAAAATTTGGTAGTTGAGAGAGGGGATACATCTGGAACCTAGAGGTAACGGAACGTCTTGTGTTGAAACCGCTGCCGAGCAACGGCTAGTGACGACGCGATTGTGGACATTAGTTTGCGTGAGTTCACTGCAAAGAGTTATCACGTGATGTATTAAAAGAGTCCAATAAATCCGATCATGAATCCAAAACTCATCTCACTGAAATTCACGTGACGATAACTTCTATATCTGTAGATTGAAATATAAAGTATCTTCGAAACATTTGTGAATTTTTCTCATAATCTTCATATTCAATTATGTTAGCACATCAAATCGCACAGGGTGTATGACAAGAATTGTAAAATACTGATATTTCGGAAGAACATTCTGCTTCCTTCTTTAGGGTCTAAGATATACTGAGCAACGAGCAAGGAGTAGGCAGCAAGCCCGCTGTTCGCGTCTTGATCGTTGGTCTTGCTTCAGGAATGTTCTGCCAGACTACAGAAGAGAGATCTTTATACCCTAAAATATCCCATGATGACAACGGAACGGGGGTCACTGGCTTCTCTAGTCTTCCAGCCTTACATTTTGGGTCTTGGTCTCTGTCCCATTCCCTTCTAAAGTCAAAACTTATCAGCATATGGCAGATGTCCTGTGATAAGACTTCACTCCCCTGTCGGTATTACTGAATCTGTTCTTCATGTTACTACATAATCTAGTCGTATTACTCATTTTGTGTCGGAGGAATCAGTCGTTATAGCTACTGGATTAAAGGCTGGATGATCAGAGGGTCGGGGTTTGATTCTCCGGAGGGATGAGGACTCAATTTTCTTTCCACAACATCCTCTGACATTAAGGGAGGAACATAGACTGAAAGCATTTGAGAACAGGGTGCTGAGGAGAACATTTGGATACGTTTTTTTAATGAAAGCTGGATAATGTTATGTAATGAGGAACTTCATGAGTTTCACTCTTCTCCAAATATAATTAGAATTATCAAGTCAAGGAAGAGATTGGCGTGATATGCAGTACGCATGGAAATGAAGAATGCATATAGTATTTATGTGGGAAAGTCAGAAGGAAAGATACCATTAAAAAGACGAAGAAATTTGTGGAAATGTAATATTGAGATAAATTTTAGTGAAATACGATGTGTGGTGTGGATTGGATTGATCTGGATGTGGATGAGGACCAGTGTAAGGCTTTTGTGCAAACGGTAATGAACCTCTAGGTTCCGTAAACTGTTTGGAAAATCTTGAGTAGTTGAGCGAGTGCTGTCTTCTCAAGAAGGGCTCTCTGCCATAGTGTTAGTTCCATGACATCTAAAATGGCTGTGGGTTTCACCCAGACTCCTACAGAACGGAAACCTGGTGCCCTTTTACTGGAAGTAAATGTCCAGGACGTGAAGCTGATCCATCTAATTCCGAGGTTAAGAAAGTACTAAACTAAATCTCCCCCCTTCCACATACGGCTTAACTGCGTGAAGATTAATCATTTTAGTGTCTGTCTATCTTCATTCCTGTTGCTCTCACTTTGGGGCATAGTCCATCCGTGAAACGCTTCGGTTCACTTCAGTTTCATAATCTGAGACAGTACGGTTCCTTGGATGGGGGATCAGTCCGTCGCAAGACCGCTACCTATACAGGACAACAAAACAGAATTAAATGGACAGACAGTCATGTCTCAAGTGAGTTTCGAAGCCACGGTCCCAATATTAGAGCGTCAGAAGACAGTTCATGCCTTAGACCGCGCGGTCAATGTGGTCGGCAATTTTTTCAGTATGAGGAAAACTAAATTTTAGATCGGGGAGCTCAATTCGAAATAATGATTAGGATACCGTCAAGCTGACAGGGGAATCGGTGTTCGATTTCAGGAAGCAGAAAGAGACTTTCCTCTCTTTCACAGTGTCCAGATCGACCTTAGCGTCCGTTGAGCCTTCTCTGCATTGAACACCACGGGGGTTTCCTCCGGCGGTAAGAGGACACGAAGCTCGTCCACTCATATCCAGTTCTGAGAATAAGATTGCGTGAAAGTGCACATCCACTCTCCATAAGTTCTCATTTCCTGATTAGTTAAGCACAGGAATAATTATAGACCCACTGTTACATTTACCAGTATGATTCCACATCAGCTGGTCTATACTGTGAGTAACTTTTGAGGGTGTGTCATAATTCCTTTGGCGCGACGGCCCCAATTTGTGCCTCGGCCTACCTCCATAAAAATCCCCTTTCACTTCGGTTTACTAGATCTTAGGCATTCGGTAGGACTCCTTGGGAGAGTGATCAGCTCGTCGCAAGGCCTCTACCTGTACACAAACACAGAATAAAGCGAACACATACAAACACTGAACATCCATGCCCTGAGTGGGATTCGAACCTACGATCCCGGTTTCCAAGCGAGCGAAGACAGTGCATGCCTTAGACCGCTCTGCTACCGTGACCGGCAGTGTATAAGAATAATATATAAGAATTCAGTTCGTACCTCACAGGAAACAGATCCGAACCCACGATCCCGGTTTCCAAGCGAGCGAAGATAGTACATGCCTTAGACCGCTCGGCGACCGTGACCGGCTGAGTCATAATTAACACAATATTATTATAGTATAAATATGTTACTGATTTCGTGAAGTTTGGTATTGAATTCTGCGTCCTACATAACACGATCCCGAGGAGTGATATGGTAGAGGTATTGCTGGACGTGCAAACGTTTCTTCTGTAATATTGCCTAGTCGAAATATCACGAAACCTGAAAGACAAAAAATACAGCTCTGAACAAAATACTGCATGCGGCAGTGTTTATGACCAAATGAGTATTACCTAGTTTTGTAGAAAGCCGTAAATCACTATATGATGCAATTTTACGGTGTCTTTCCTAACATATTACCCTTTCATTTCGTACTTGGGAAAAGAGTTCTTTCGAAATATCTTACGAAAGCGTCATATACAGCGTGTCCGTGTCATGGCTACAGCCGTTATTTGTCGACTTTCCAACGCGACGGCCTGGGTTTGATCCATGTGGTTCATGAGGACAAATTGGCCTTGGGATACAGTCTATATTTTTTCGACTGAAACTTAGCGGTCATAGTTCTTATGTAGCATCCTCTCTTAAAAGAAGATATGTTTGTCCCTCATTCAGTTTTGTCAAATGTACGTATCACACGTATAGCAAGTTACTGAAATTTCTTTTTTGTGGACTATATACAAGTCCTCTGTCAGTCCAGGCTTTACAAAGCAGATCATGCCTGTCTTCCGTATCGTATGTTACAACGGCAGTTTATTTACTTGAACAACCGTAGTCTTGGTCCTCGCCTTCGTAGTCAAAGTCATATTGCAACTGACGGTGAGTCAGTAAGTCTTGGTGTCAAGCCTCCTCCTGGGGCTCGTGACCAGATATTTATTACTGTTTGAGAGTTACGGTCTTGTTATTTTGTGGGGCACCCTCTCTGACGAGAGTATGGGTCTGTATTTTGTACATGCTGCTAGCCTTTGTCAGGGCAGTATTTATCGGGTTCGAGTACCTTCGGACCATACTTTGCTGTCTCAGATATGAGACTTCCCTTTTCGTCGCCTCCTAAGATTCGCAGGGTCACGATGGAAGGATTCAACCCCGCCTCCTCACGTGTATATAGCGTAGTCATTCTGAACGTCGTCGTTTTATAGCCCCAACACGGACCGCACAGTAAACATTATTTCAATTTTCTCGTTCCCGGGGAAACAACATGTACTCAGAGCTGTTCCCTAACAATGGCTGTTGTACTGTCGCCTTGGCATGAAAAAGTAATGGTTGCATGGTGGAAGGAAGTTTTTAACGCGCTGCTGTTACTTTGTATGTGTGAAGGCTCGATGAAAGCACTGCCTGTTCAAGTCCATTTAACTTCAGGTTAACAAGAATAACACTAAATCAATTATCGTTTCCGCGAAACTTAATTTAAGCCGAAGTTTACAGGCTTTCTTGAAGGCACCTTTGCTGCGGAATCCACTTGCTACGCCACAAGTAATGTTTTACAGAAGTGCTGGTTTCCCAAGGAGAGGGAGAGCGAGAGGATTATTTGTGAATTAACTATCCGAAAACAGGGAACAATCTGATAATGACAATGACTTAGCATCTGCAGAAATGGAACGCCGGTTCGCATAGGAATAACGAGGCAATTTGTTAAGCATTTGTAACTATGAGTAGTTACTCTATATCTATCCCATGCTTCGAGGTGGCACGCGGTAGTGTATTTGGTTGAGGCACTATGCTACAAGCCGGAAAGACGCGGGTTCAAATCCCGATGAGGTAATTGGATTTTTTTTTTCAATTTACCTAATCCTCCCAGCCGCACTATGGTCCTGGGGTCGAATCAGCCTCTAACAAAAACGAGTACCAGAAATATTCTTGTGGGTAAAGGGCGGCGGGCGCTTAGGGCTGACAACCTTATCGCCATCTTTGAGACGATTGTCTAGAAAATGTGGGAACCTCGACGTCTCACAGCCCTATGGGCCTTCACGGCCTGTTACAGGGATAGCTTTACCTTCTTTTACTTTTGCTGTCCCTGCTTCGTCTTCTTGGTCATATTACGTTCTGTAAACTAAGATCCTAGTGGATCGAAGTAGCAGTAGCTCAATGACACATATTGAGGAGGTGTTCAGTTCGAATCTTTGCCAGGACACAGTCTTGGTTGACTGAATTGTTCCGTAAATTATCCCCGTTCCCTGCAGGAAAATATCATGACAACAGCCGGTCTTTCATATAGCCAAAAAAAGTAAAGTAAAGTAAAGCTATCCCTGTACCAGGCCGTGAAGGCCCATAGGGTTGTGAGACGTTGAGGGTCCCACATTATCTAGACAATCGGCTCAAAGATGGCGGTAAGGTTGTCAGCGCCGGCCGCGCTTTACTTCCAAGGAAAATTATTTAATTAATTCCTGGTACTCATTTCTGTTAGAGGCTGAGTAAACCCCAGGGCCTAGTGCGGCTGGAAGGATTAGGTCAACTGGAAAAAATCCAATGACCTCATTTCATATTCATGTTTTTATTATTTTCTTTGTAGTTTGTTTATTAGCGCTCTCCGTAGCTCAGAATATAAGTAAGTAATGTCGAATTGTAGGATGATTCGTGAATAATCAATTGGAAAAAAAGTATGGAAGGAAGCAGACGTCATTGCCGCGCCATAGCTCAAGCTGTTATTTGCTGGCTTCCCATCGCGGCGGCCCGGTTCGATCCCTGGTCTGGTCAAGTGGGATTTGTGGTAGACAAAGTGGCGCTGGGGCAGGTTTTCTCCGAGTACTTCGGTTTCCCCTGCCAATCTTCATTCCACCAATTGCTCCACAATCACCCTCACGTATCATCTGGGGCTGGTACAATAGGCCAGAAGTGGCCGCAGTACAAGCAACTTAGTCCCACCCCACTAGCAACAAAAGAAAAGCAGATGACATCTGATTTGCTTGTAAGGACTGAGTAAAAGCACTCATAACTCCAGTAATATTATTCGGTGTTGTGGCCGAGATTCGAACTGAGTACCTCCAGACCTCAGCTATCCTCCTTGTTTCTCTTTTTCTTCCACTTCATCCTTGTTCCTCTTTTCACTGTCTTCTTCATCTTATTTTATTTCTTATTCCATTCTCGGTCGAAACATCTGTCATTCTAGCTGAGTTCATCATCGTCTTACTTAGTGATTCCGGGAGAACACAGGAATAATACCTCGAGTAGTCCACGGCCACTTCCTTAAAATCCCTTCCTGTTGACCATTCCTTCAGCGCTGAATACTGTGTATTCTGGCACTGAAGAGTTTAGCGACGTGTTTCAGGAAAAATGGAAGAGAAACGCAGAGGAGGAAATGAGCAGGACACGCAGTATATGGGAAGATATATGATGATAAATACTGCAGAAACGCACTGCGATATGAGAAAGTGACGGAGCGAGCTAATCTTGGGATGTAGTGCACAGCGAAGCCGCCGGGCGGCGCCACAGCCTGCGTGATATGTTAGCAGAGCTAAACAGCGTGACATCACTGCTTACGTCACCGCATTAGTGCTCGAAGTCAGAGCGCCATTTAACTAAAATAATGTGCGCTAATATAATGTTTCTCAACCCGTGGGACGCGTCTTACTGATGGGATTCCATGGTAAACTGCGTTGGAAATTACGTCCATTTGCGCGAAAACTAAAATTTTATTACCTTGGAGAGCACTGTTCCTTGTGATGTGAGGTAGTAAAGCCGTGTGGGGAGAGTTACAAGCTTAATCAGAGGAACCTGCTGTCTACATCTTCCAGGTATACTTTTACACTGAAGATGGGGGCAACAGATTCCTCCGAAACACATTATCGCGTCATGTAAGATGTGACGTAGATGACGCAACAGGAAGTAGGGGTCACGTGAACTCAATACCGTGCTCATGAAAGCTCTTCTTGCAAGTAGATGGAAGGATAATATTAAAATAGGAGTTAGCGAAATTAGATGTATGGCTTTGGCATAAATTCACCTTCATCGTCATAATAACCAGTTGCGTGTGTCTGTGAACACGGTAATGGATCTCTGGGTAATTTCAAAATTCACTTGACAAATTTTCAGCTCTTAAAGAAGAGCCCACCATCTTAGCATAACAGATGGAAAATGTGCACCTGAATGACCTAGAAGTAGATGGACCTTATGAAGATATACTATAAAATTATTAGTAACTTAAACTCGCTCAATTTTCTATCAAATATCTGCGTTTGGGAGCTTCAATTTCTATATCTTTATTATGTCAGGACTTAGGGGTGACTATAGACGGGGTGTGGATTGGTGAATGGATTTATTGACCGCTTACCCACACCACATGGAACACCAAATAATTACAGCGCTACTGATGATTTTTGCACTTTACAAATCACTGTTGCAAACACTGAGTATTCTCCAGCCAGCAGTATCAACAGCCGTTTCCTGATAAGGAATGTTAACATTGGAGATTCTTCAGCTTCCCGCGACAAGCCCTTTGAGACCCACGTCCACAGTTTTTTAACTGAAACCTTGCGCTAACACTTCTTATGTAACATCCTCTCTGACTAGATGATTCATGTGTCTCTTACTCATTCCACTCAACTGGGCTGGGGTCCTTGATATAGCCTCCGGGCGGACCAAAAAGAAAACACCGCTTTCAATAGTTGTTCCTATTTTTGTTACGGGCAGTTGCTTAGCGGTAACTCGGGTATTGTTGACGTTTTACTGACAGTTATCAAGCAATGACTATTGTTTCGTTGTTTATTTCGAGATCTTTAGCTAGCAACGGGTGTATGCGCCACAATACATCCTATAGTCAATTAGGCGCTGCCCTGAAGATGGAGGTAGAATGTTCATTCGAAACACTGGTAACGAACTACCTACCTACACGTCGTCACATTCTAGAAGAGTGTACGGCCGTGAGAACCTCAAGTCAAACATGATTTACTGAATTATAAGACTCTAGTCTAGAAACCAGATCCAAAATATGTTTTTGAGAAGTTTTAAAGAAGTAGATAGATCTGCTTTTGTAGTAAGACGCTAAAATTGCTACAGAAAGAATATGATGCTATTTACATTGGTCATAATTAGTTATACTTTCTACTGGCAACGCCTCCATTGATACATTGTATATAAATTTCATTCGATATGCACGCTGCCACTGACATAAATTATTTTCTGATAAAGGTGAGACTGTAATGCCGACTGAAGCACAGAAACATTCTTACAGAAGACAGAATTATTACTACTTTGAGGCATAGGTCGAGACTTCAGCGCCGACTGAGCCACAGGAACCTCTCTCACTGCTGCATGGATGTCCATTCCTGCTACTTTTAGGAAATAGTCGAGATTTCACTGCATGAAGCATAAGAATCTCTCTGTCACCTGGCGGTCCATCCTGTAACTACAGTTACAGTTTTCTTTTTTAATTCGCTTAGTGGGGTGTGGAGTCCAACTGGGTTGAACTGGGTCCACTCGGCACGACGGCCACTGATTGGCCTACTGTAACCTGCCCCGGGTGATTATGATGATAGTGAATTTGGTGGAATAGACACTGGCAGGGGAAACCGAAGTACTCGGAGAAAACCTGTCACTGTTACAGCTTTCTGTGGGAGATATATAATTCCAACTAAAAGTGAGGTTTTGTGTGTCTGTGAGTGTACCTGCAAATCATACTATTACGTTCCAGCATATAATTTTATCAGACTGTACAATGATGTTGAGAAGTCGAGAATTCCGAGTGTATACGGTAAGCTTACAGAATAATTTTACTATTTACATGGATACTTTTTGAGAAAACGCTCCTGTTTATAAACGCTGAGTCCATTAAATGAAATTACACTTATTAGCTTGAAATAATTCGATTGAACAAACATTTCGTCTCCATCGAAAGCCAAAGAACGTATTCTATGTTTTTGTCTCACTATATCTACTGCCCTGACCTAGAAATGAATTACAATATTCTGTTTACTTACAACAGAAAAGTGTTCCTTTTGAACCTTAAGTCTTTATTCCGTGTCCTAATACTTGAATCCTAAAAGCATTATTGCTGTGAGTAAACTGCTCCCTATATTACCTCCCATTGGAGAATTTAAATTATTTACTGTTGCCCTCGTAATGTAGTGGATAAAACAGCGAATTACGTCCCTTTGCAGCCGGATGTTAATTTACTGCCTTATCTTTGAACCAAAAACCAATTATAGTCGTGCCTACAGAATTATCTTTCCGATATAACCCCATTCTATAGGGAACAGTCTGTTTGCCGACAGAATTACTTTGTGAGTTTTATTCTGGTTTTTTTTTCATGTTGGCAATATTTTACTTAGAAGAGAATGAAGGCAATTCTTGCCTTCGCTTTTTGTTCATTTTGTAACTTTCTTTCGACTCGTTCAACAAGAATATGGCCGATTTCATGCAGTGAAGCTTGTATGAACACTATTAAGATAAAAAAGGACAATAATTCAAGTAAATTTTTTAACATTAATATTTTTTCTAATTTTGTAACAGATTATGATTATGTTTTCCTTGTGATTCTAAGGAAGGAAAAATTATTTCCCCAAACAGCATTAATCAATCTGTCATTGTAATTGAGACACATTGTGTTTTAATGGAGAAACATTGTATTTTCCGCAAGGTAGGAACCGAATTCTTAAATATTATTTTCATAAATATGTTTCTGATGAAGCCCTTCCGATTAAATTACCCCAGAATTCAACTCGTCGAATTCGAGGTTCCCACGATAGTGGCAACGAAGAGTAAAATGTTCTAGAATATGACCCCGCAAAGTCTGGTAGAAGTTTACTGACGTTTAGGAGGAAGGTATTGTCGATAGTAAGGATCGAAAAATATACGAATTAAACATATATTCCTGTTGGTTTTTCATTTACTTTTCTACTCTGAAAATGGAAGCAACATGTTCCTCCGAAACGTCAGTTAAATCTACCAGTCTACACTGTGTAAAATGCAGGAACATATTACTATTTAGAACTAATCACTTGTTCTGGAGGCCCCAGAAATAAGCAATTAAGCAAACAATCACATTTCTACGGTCCTTGTTCACAGAACTAATTAACCGGAAAATATAGGAAACTGACGTACCAAGCCGTCAGCAAGCTGTCACTCAATTTCCTCCCTCTTATGATAGCTCAGTTGATATAGCGCTACTCTATCGGCTTAACGGCCAGGAGTCGATTCCCGGCGAGAGTAAGATATTATTTTCTTCTCTGTAACGTCGAGACAGGCTCTGAGGCTCACCCAGCCTCCTGAGCCGTCGGTAGCGTAGTTGGTTGAGACACTATGCTACAAGCCGGAAGGTCGCGGAATCGAATTCCGATGATGTGATTTTTTTTTTATTTCCCTAATCCTTCCAGCTGCAATATGACCCTGGAGTCGACTCAGCCTCTAACAAAAATGAGTACTAGGAATTAACCTGGGGGTAAAGCGCGGCGGCGCTCGCTTGGAAACCGGGATCGTGGGTTCAAATCCCACTCAGGGCATGGATGTTTAGTTTGTGTGTGTGCGTTTTTCTGTGTTTGTGTACAGGTAGAGGCCTTGCGACGAGCTGATCACCCGCCCAAGGAGTCCTACCGTATGTCTAAGATCTAGAAAAACCGAAGTGAACAGAGAAGTTAATGGAGGTAGGCCTGGGACCACTGGGGCTGTAGTGCCAAAGAAAAAAAATGTTGAAACTAAATTTGTTGTGCATTTTTTTTATTTTTATGTTGAATTAGTTCACGTATATTCTGAACTACTTTTGATTTTTTGTGTTAACCTTTTTTATTATTTCTTTGCCGTTGGAAATACAGAAATATCATTTGTACGTTTATAAATTGAAAGTGAAAGCCTTTGTATCAGAAGAATTCAGTAAACTTCTATGTCACCCACAATGAAAAATGAAAATAAATTTTAGCACACAGAAAAAAAAAATTAATATCACGAAATGAATTAAAATCCAATCACCAGTGGCTGCAGTAAACTCCCTTTGAACTTTTGAGGGCGGAACGATCATACCTTGTTTACGTTCCCACACTCAGAACTAAATACATGCAGGAAGCATCCACTAAAAGATGAAATAAAATGGAATGAGGATTCAATGAGATGGGGAGAATATAAAAGAAAGAATAAAAATAATAATAAAAAAATGAGATGAATGAGGTTAAAGAGGAGCAGGTGGAAGGTAGGAAGGAAGAGAACAAAACTAACCGAAGATATTTCTGTACAGTTAATATTTAAATCTGTTACGCTGTAGGAAATGTTAAGGGCCGTTACTAGGAAACGGGGCACACCCGTGTGGACAATTCTCACGCTAAAGGGAAACACAACGCGCTCTTGCAGGGATACGGGGGCAAATAGTATGCAATATTCTCACTCTAGGCCAAAATCCAGAGAGTTGTTGCTAAGGTACAGGGCAGACACATGTAGGCGGTTTCTGTCACGCCGGGGAAAATCGTCTGTAGGAGTCTCGTGACACACAGAGTCGTGAGACTGTGAGATATTGTCACGTGTAAGGGGGTAGGCATGACGAAAATAACGGATTCTACATCTCATGATTGGATTTATTGGCACTTCAGTTACAATGTCTCTCAGTTATATTGAGTACAGCGCTATCTCTGATTCACACAATTTCCAGTCTACTGTTTCACATGCACTGGGATTTTCCGTCTTCACTTGTCGTCTCCTGGCAACGGATCTTAACAAAAAACTAGCACTTCAAATCACTATGAAGTCTTCTTACCGTTTTTGTTCAATCACCCTGCAACCTCGGAATTTAACTGAACTGACAGTTGAATTGAATCTTATGTTATGACCGAGGGTCAGTCGATCAGTTTGTCTTGAAGTAAAGCACCCATCTCGGGCTTGCGAAGATATTTAGTAATGTCAGACAGTTGCGTGTTGATGTGGAGCGTTCTCTCTGACGAGGGGACGAGTCTGTCATTTACAAATACTGCTAGTCCTCGCCAGCGCAGTCATTCTCGGGTCAAAGTCCCTTGGGACTCGCATCATATTTTACCTACCAGATTCGGGACCTTCCTTTTCGTCACCTTCTACGATTCGCAAGGTTACTGTGGAGGTATTCGACCCCGCCTCCATACAGGATTCTCCTAGATATCTGCCAGATATTCTGGAGTTTCTTTATATATCCGTGGCACGGACAACACAGAAAACACCTCTTCTGTTGTCAGAACAGTTGCTTAACCTATAAACTAGTCACAGAGAACACAGCTCATATGTTTGCGTAGTTGATGGAAAGAGTATTCCTAGCCGTAACCTAACAATGATCATGTGAGGTGCTTATCGCACCGTTGCCAACTATACAAGTTAAAATATCTCCACGAGTGACGAGGCATTCGAAGCCAATAATGGACGTATTGGTGGGAACCTGCAGCAGTTTACGCGACGCGACCCAGGAGAAAATGCAAAGCTCCTTTACTAGGTTGTGGGAAGATCTCGAATTGGCAGTTCTTCTCATGCTCAAGGGAAAATAATGGGCCGTTGCCAGAACGTAAGGGAAATCTGAAGCAGCGTTGCCAGGTTTACAGTTCTCTGAGATGAATGTTGACAGTGTGAAAAATAAAAGGCATGGAAAAGGAATACTTGAGAGACGAAGGAAGTAAAGGTATAAAAGAAATTGAAGGAAGGAAGAACTATAGTGAAGGAAGTGTTTAAAGTGAAGAGGACCGAGAAAGGACGGTAGAGAGGAATATGATGATGGAAAATGGAGGGAAAGCGATAAGAACGATAGGATATAGAGAAGAATAAGAAATTGTGTTTGAGATTTCGGTTACACGGTGCGCCAGTAGAGCGCTGTACGAGTTGGTTACAGTCAGTACTAATAATGCAGGTAGATGAGACTGCCAAAAAATAGTTTCTCTGTTGTCAACGGTCGTCAGTTCATTATAAATGCTTATTTTTTAGGTAAGCTTCCTAAAATATATACAGTTTTGTCCTTTTTCAAGTATAAATATTGTGGTAATTTTTTAAACGCAATTCAATACGAGTATATTGATGTCCCGAGATATGGAATGACCCTGTAGATTGGGTGTAACTTAATAGTATATTTTTAACCTGAAGACGGAGGCAGAGTTCAGTCTTCGAAATATTGTTTTATATAATGAAACAAAACAATGGATAAAGTCCAAAAGTCAGTAACTTTAATATATTGCAGTTCTATGAGATTATTAGTCTCATTTGTCTAATTTCCGGTTGCCGTCACAAGTAACCGACGAGAGTTAACGCGTTGCACGAATGTAAATTATATAGTAGGTCACGAAACCGCAAGATGTCTCTTATTTCAGTGTGTAATATCTATTGTTCGCAGATAATATTTCTGTGTTGATATGTGAAGTGTTGTGAACGCCTCTGTGGTCTAGTGGCCAGAGATCCTGGCTATAGATCCAGAGGTCCGGGTTCGATTCCCGGCCCTACCAGAAGTAGTGAGCCTGGAACGGGGTCTACTCAGCCTCGTGAGGATAATTGAGAAGACATTTCAAGGAAATTGCGGCTCGGGTCTAGGAAACCGAAATTAACGGCCGTGGGGATTTGTGGCTCCGACCGCGCGACACCCTCTATCCGCTACAGTTGGCACTAATTTAGCCGATAAGCGGCGGTCGCTCGGTCGGTGTAGTTCGCTTGCGGGCTAAAATCTCGGAGTTGGTTTTGTTTGTTTCTGTGTGAAGTGTTGTGTACTCCATAAAGTAGATGGTTTACGATCGACTATTTGTACGTTTCTTTCGATCTATACGGCCTTAAACGGCGGCCTCGACGGATCATTCGGTAAAGCGTAGGGCCGGAACAGAATACGTGAGAGAACAGATGAAGTTAACTATTCGAAATCTCGACGGGTGTTACACTAATTATAATATAATTTTATTTTTAAACTCCCTTTTTCTTACATTTTTATAAAATATCAATCCTAGAAAAAATGTAACCTGGAGCCGGGATAGTGCAGTCGGTACAGCCAATGGCTAGTGGCTGGACGACAGACGGGTCGGAATTCGAGTCCCGGAAGGTGCAATATTTTTCTCTTCTTCACGTCTTTCAGTCCGGCTCTGGGGGCCCACACATCTTCGTATACAGTGGGTACAGGGGGCCATTTCACACCGAGGCGTGAAGCTGACAACACACAAACTAGTGCCGAGTTCAAGAATACGCGGATCCATACATCCACTCGCTTTATGGAGAATATCTAATTAGCTAAGCACAAGGACATGCTTATCTTTCTATCTTTACATCTTTGCTGATTACAGTGACAGAGCGGTCAAAGGCATGAACCGTCTTCTCCCGCTTGAACACTGGGGTCGTGGATTCGAACACCACTAGAAGCATGGATATATGTGTGTTTATTCTGTGTTTGTGTTGTTCTGTTTATAGGTAGAGGTTTTGCGACGGGCTGATCCCCCGTCCAATGAGTCCTACTGAATGTGTATCAAGGATTTCTACACCCCAGCAAAGGGCTGTAGAGACATAATAATAAAATTATTATATGCTGTGTATATTAAATGAGGAGGAACTGTTGCTAAGACGCAGGGCGTCACATTGCCTTCGCGTCACGGGTCCGATGCAACAGGTGGCATCTTAATAACCAAGAAGATGAATCATATGAAGTCAGCTTCGATATTTATCGACAGGTCTCAATAGACGTGTAACAGATGAGTAGGACGTGTGTGCCGAAGCAGTTGACAGTGTATAAAAAAGACAAATCTGTTAACGACCAAGTGCTCACAGCTGATTCCAGTCAGCCTACCGTATTTGCAAGCTTACGCAGGGTTGTCGAGAGACCATGAATATTTGAGTAACTTGGTGTAAAAGTTTGCTTTGGGAGACATGAAATTCAGGAGTAGAATTCTTGATTATCAGAATGCTTTCTTCGTGTGTCGATAAAAATGATGCAAGCAGAATCGTAAAGTTGTAAACAATCATGAGAGGAGAGTTGCTCGTAACATAGGACAAGGAGGAGTCCGATATAGAAATCAAAGCTTCTTAAATCTGGAGACGATAGAACTTATGATTCTGAAGCGACTAAGTTGCCGTTACAGCATAAATTAAACGGAATAATCCGTTGTATAAATGTGTAGACTGATAGACGCCTTTCATATAATATACTATATTTACGAGGTACATATATATGTAAAAAACTAAAAAAGAACTAATCTCCGTGGTTTTAGTCTGCAAGCGAACTATACCGATCGAGCGATCGCAGCTTGTCAGTGGACATACTGCCAACTTTAGCGGATAGAGGGTGTCGTGTGGTCAGCGCAATGAATCCCCACGATCGTTAATTTTGGTTTTCTAGACCGGAGCGGCTATTTCCTTGAAATAGCTCCTCAATTTTCCTCACGAGGCTTAGTGGACCCCGTTGAAGACCCACAACTTCTCAGAAAACCTGGTAGTGCCGAGAATAGAACCCGAATCTCTAGATATGTA
>NW_019743678.1:55177-57496 GCF_002891405.2 Cryptotermes secundus
GAAATTATTGTTCTTGTTTTTATTATTATTATTATTATTATTATTATTATTATTATTATTACTATTATTGTTGTGTAGTACTTTTACACGCAAAAAGAAAGGCAAAACTATCCCTGTTGTATGCCGCGTATTCCCATAGGGCTGCGAGTCGTCGAGGCTCCCATATTTTCAATAGACAATCGGCTAACAGATGGCGGTGAGGTTGTCATCCTTACATGCCAGCCGCCTTTTACTTTAAGGAAGATTCCCGGTACTTATTTCTGTTAGCGACTGAATCGACTCCAGGGTCATAGCGCTGCTGGAAAAATTAGATCAATTGAAAAATTGAATGTCCTCATCGAGAATCGAACCCGTAACCTGTTATAAGACGGAATACCGCGGGTTCGATTCCTGATGATGTCAGTGGGTTTATCTAAATATTTTTGATACCCATATCGTCGTTAAATAACCCAGAATAACAGTTAACTTTTTGTTTTGGACATAGCAGGATTTGCACAGCGCCTGAGAATAGTTCTTCCTTTTCTTTCTTTCTAACTTTTAACGTAGAGAAAGTTTTGGAACTGGCTACTCAACTACACTTTAGGAAAAGAGGACATAGGGCCTATAAGACTGAAATATTGAAGCTTTCAGTTGTACTTAGAAAGCGCAATAAATATCAAGGTTTTTTTGCGGGGTAATAGTGTTGACCCCAAGAGGCAACGTGCCTTAGTTAAAGGTGTCTGAGTGCAAGGTAGCCCCGGTAACGGAGACAATATATTTTTCTAGTGGAAGGTGGAAAGCATCCCTTTAGTTAGAACCACCCCAGCGGTCATTATTTCACATGGGATCATCCCTTCGTAAATTACTCGCTCTGTGGGCGAAAATAGGGTAGAAGAGAAGAAGGGAGAAAGGAGAGATAGGTCAACAGACACTTGAGGTCAGCGAGGTGCAGTTTTCTCTCGTTTGCAAAGAGAGACTCAGTAATTGGGACGCGAGTTCGCCGGAAACGTTAAAGAAGTCTTGGACTTCTTGTGAGATTTTTAGGTACCCACTTCCGTAACTATGTCAGTTATGATGTGACGTCGTATGATCTTGTAGAGGTTTATCGACATATCGACAGTGAATAATGTTTCCATGCTCAGTATCCGAATAGTACAAGTTCGTTAGAGGATACGAACTGACCAATGTATAATGAAGTGGAAGTTTTATATTATGGGACTCACGAAATGCAAAGAATGTGAACAGTAGGAGAAGTGCTCTTAAAGACCATCAACTCCATGAACAAGGATGCGTCATATTTGTACACAACATTGCACGGTAGGAGAGCCCTCTGTAAGGATGTCTGAATTTTCCATCGGGATACGGATATAAGTGTTTCGAAAATGGGATCTAGTAACTTTCTGCTGATGATGTAGCGGTCTACGTCACTCACTGGCGATGACGTACCCTCGTTTCCATAGTGGATGGAGTATACTACATACATAATCAATATCAATATTTGTCTAGAGATCTTCGGCCTTTCATTGTTAGAGCGGATGTTTATCAGGAGGTCCTCAGTCAGGATAGTTTAGGCTCTATCAAAAGGTCAGGAATCTTCGAAGGGCCTAACAATATTTGGGTTTCAACAATGCACCCAGCAGCGATCTTAATGCTTGGGCCGAATGGGGGCTGTTCATCCTAAATTAACGAAAATACTAATTTTCACGATGAAACCGTTTCTCTAGAGGATTTATGCAGCATGTACCTCCGAAACGTCTTGACAGATTACATGGCTTCCCATCTCATAATGCATTAATAATCTTGTTACGGTTCCCCAACGCGCAAATTCCGACTATATTAATGGACGTCTTTGCTTATTAAGGCATTTATTATCTGACACTGTCTGTATTTTAGACCTCGTCGTTTTCAGAAGAATATGCAATGAACTAGTTCCGGTCCACTAGCTGGAAGGTAACGTGACATTACTTAGAGTGCGTCACCTACCCTTCCGAAATAAAACTGCAAACAATATCTCACTTCTCAATAAAAGCGGTAGTGGTGTTTTTAAAAATAAGCGGACAAATAGAAAACGCTTAAATCCACTAATTCCCTATAAGAAATAACAAAATGGTAGCGGTTAAAGAAAACGCTACCTCAATACCCATTTGACAATTTTCTCTTCGCTGCCTTTTATTCTAAATTGTTCTAAAAAAACTTAAAAGTCTTATCTCAAATAACAACAAAAATTTAAATGAAAATTGTTTCTAACCACTAAGCCGAACGCTGCCTGAATTATGTTTGCTGATGGAGGTATTGGAGAGGTTGGGGTTGGGGGGGGGGGGAAGGGAAACACGGGGGGCA
>NW_019743678.1:57555-57811 GCF_002891405.2 Cryptotermes secundus
TGCTCTTCCCAGTGGATTCTTTCTTTCTGGCTTTCCCACCAATACCCTATATGAATTCCTCTACGCCCCATTCGTACTACATGCCCTGCAATTGGTCTTTTTTTTTCCTTGCCATACAGCCCCAGTGGGCCTAGGCCTACCTCCATGAACTTCTCCGTTCACTTCGGTTTTTCTAGATCTTACACATTCGGTAGGACTCCTTGGGCGGGTGATCAGCTCGTCGCAAGGCCTCTACCTGTACACAAACACAGAAAAA
>NW_019743678.1:57926-66139 GCF_002891405.2 Cryptotermes secundus
TGTATAAGAATAATATATAAGAATTCAGTTCGTACCTCACAGGAAACAGATCCGAACCCACGATCCCGGCTTCCGAGCGAGCGAAGACAGTGCATGCCTTAGACCGCTCGGCTACCGTGACCGGCAGTGTATAAGAATAATATATAAGAATTCAGTTCGTACCTCACAGGAAACAGATCCGAACCCACGATCCCGCCTTCCGAGC
Source organism: Cryptotermes secundus (assembly GCF_002891405.2). Taxonomy (NCBI): domain Eukaryota; kingdom Metazoa; phylum Arthropoda; class Insecta; order Blattodea; family Kalotermitidae; genus Cryptotermes; species Cryptotermes secundus. The sequence goes on from NW_019743678.1 coordinate 58,132, forward strand.
GAGCGAAGACAGTGCATGCCTTAGACCACTCGGCTACCGTGACCGGCAATTGGTCATTTCACTCTATATAATTTGAGTTATTGTCAGCGTCACGAAGAAACAGACCATCACAAGAGAAAGTAGAGTGAAACATGAATATTTATTGTTTGTATCTATGGAAACGGTTCCCCCCTTACTCCAAAATCTGAGTTTTATAAAACAGAGAGAGAAAAACGAGACTGCAGGAGACATATTGGCTTATGGGCCGCCGTTCAATTTGGATATTCACCGCTTGTAATTCATAAAACTATGCATGAATGTAATAAAGATTTTATACTTCAAATAAATCCGGAAAAAGAATGGGGGGGGGGGCGGAAGAAAGGAAGACTGTGAAGTCGAACACCGAAACATTTTTCAGGGATGTTGTTTTGTAAGGTATGCCGAATAAACTACAAAAACTTGTAACCATAAAAGTGGATCTTTTTACATACAGACTTTCTATATATCTTATGTTTGCATATGAAAATATTTTATTGTTTCCTGCTTTATGGTAAACACAATAAATACAGAAGACACAGTCAGCAGCTGAAGATTATGACCAGTCACAGATATGTCTTCACAATCCGCATAGAGACAACCCTTAAACGTCGCGTCCGATATCAAATGTTCATTCGTAAAAGTTTAATCAAGTTTCCGGCTCCTGCGGTCAGGATTGGAGATCTCCTGAATTGTTCTGTACCTCCGAGGTTCTGATGGGGTAAACTGCCGTGTAGTCTGGTATAGCATCTACCTAAATGTACTGTGATAATCTCAGAAATCACATTCTTACGGGATAACACTATACAAGGAAGTTGGAAATTTGTTTGATTTATAATTTAATATTGTGACGTATAGACCCATTGTTGCCGGTCACGGTAGCCGAGCGGTCTAAAACATGCACTGTCTTTGCTCGCTCGGAAGCTGGGATCGTGGGTTCGAATCCCACTCAGGGCATGGATGTTTGTGTGCGTTTTTCTGTGTTTGTGTACAGGTAGAGGCCTTGCGACGAGCTGATCACTCGCCCAAGAAGTCCTACCGTATGTGTAAGATCTAGTAAACCGAAGTGAAACGGAGAGTTTCGTGGAGGTAGGCCTAGGCCCAAATTGGGGCTGTAGAGCCACAGAAAAAAAAATAGACCCATTGTTAGGCAACGGCTCAGTAAACACATTTCTGTTGGGAACCAACGGACGTTCATTACTAAGTAACGGATCAGTAAATAAGCCTTCTCAACAGTAGAGAGGCTTTGTTCTCTGCATGGTATTTGCTGAGTAGTTATAAAGGGACAAAGAAGGACGTTTGAGTCAATTATCAAGAATTGAGTCTAGTTCTAGAAATGACAGTCTAAGGTGACTAAGAAGAAATTGCAAGAAAGAATTAGGCAGTGCAAAGAAGACTTCATGTGTCATTTGAAGTGACAGTGAGACTGTTATAAATCCGTTGTCAGGATACGACTAGTGAAGACTGAAAAACTAGTGGGTGTGTAATGGTGAACTGTGAGTGTGTTTAGATAAGCGAAGGCTCTGCATTGCCTGTAGTCCAGAGTTGTGAATGTATAAGACGCAATAAATCCAATCCAGAACCCGTCTTATATATCACGCGCACCCCCCCCCAATTCGAGACAATATGTTCGTCGTGTGAAAGATAAATCTATCATACTTACTTACTTACTTATGGAGCTGAGCGCTTCTAGGCAAGCCGCCAATTCTGCAGCTACTCAAGAATTTCCCAGCATTTTATGGAACCCGAAGGTTTATTACCGTGTTCACAAGAGCTCTCCACTGATCCCTATCCTGAGACAGACTAATTCAATCCATACTATCTCATTCTATCTCTCTAAGATCAAATTTAAAATTGTCCACCCACCTACGTCTTGGTCTTCCTACTGGTCTCTTTCCCGTAACTATATATTAAGCAGTGAAAATTTGTAGGCTTAAAGGGAAGATTTAAATCTTCATATAGCGACTATAGATAATGTAAGAATGAATAATATTTCGGTAAAAATGACAGGCACACTGATAAAGAAGTGGATAAGACAAGCAGGATAGAAATTCAGTCTTAAAATGGATGCTCGACAATTCGATGTATTAGATTTATAAAGTAAATCGTAACTGAAATAAAGTTTACGAACTTCGGCAATTCAAATGGTTTGAAACGAATTTCATCTACAAAAATATTAAAGAGTATAAATTGTTTATGAACGGAAATCATTTCAGATTCAATCAAATACGAACACGTTTTCTCAAGTACTAGAAGATTTCAGCAACGCGAGGAGTTTCTTTCTTTATTACAGTCTTCTTTTTTTTTTCTTTTCTATTTTCTAGCAGAACTTCTTGTAGAATTCTTCTACCTGTTTTATTGCCCTTTCTACAGTCATGCTACTCCTTTTGACATATATTGACAACACGACAAAATGGAAGCTGAAATATGAATTCCTTCTCTGAGGCTATTTCTACATATCTTCCCCTCTCTAACTTTCTTTTCTCTTAACTAGGAACATTTTCGTACGTGTTCTACTACTTCCCTTGTTTCTCTTGATCCCATTTCTCAGGGTTGCTCCTTCTAACACTCTTCTCGAATTATTGCCCCCGAGGGGAGACGCGGTGTTGCCATAAAACAAAATAGGCTCGCTGACTTGATGATCCCTGAAGCAACATGGCAACAGATATATCTCCTTCTCGTATCGCACCCATTTTTATTAGAGTTTCCTCTCTTTCTACTTTCTCTGCTTTCTACCTTACTTTTTCATGTGATGACTTTCTTCTCTTCCGGAAATTTGTTTTTTGTTTCTTTCCTTCTTTTGATTTCCCAGTCTCACGATGTAATTATTGAAGGCTTTGCTGTCAGAATGGCTAGGGTTTTATTTGGTTTAAATGTCCCTTCTTGTAGTGTTTACAGGACAATGGGGTTCTTGCTGTGAAACAGTACAAGAAGGGATCTGACCTTCTGATAATGATGATTATGAAGAGAATTATTTCTGGGATATAATATCTTGTCGTGTAGAGGTCCACTGATATTTCGGAGGAACATTCTGCGTCCATTTTCAGGTTTAAAGTGGAAGTCAAACAGAATATTATCCCCAATTTGCCTGCTGCTACTTTATTGGTTGTTTTTTTTTCCTAGTTCATTCTTCGACTTTCAGGAGGACGGAAGTCAGTTACTTGGAAGCTTCGATGAATTTCTGCAGGACTACATGAAATAATTTCTTAGTACTGTGTATCATTCAAGAAATTTCTAAGTGCTGACATGATTTATAATTATATGATAATAATGATAAGTATATGTTTAGTATTATCTTCTGGTATGTATTGTTATGTAGCGTGGAAGAAATGTATTGTTGTGTTTCCACCGTCTTCATGGTCGAATTTTGAGCTAACAAAGAATACAGCAAAAAAACAGGTTTCTTTGATCATTCTTGGATCCTATAAGTGGAGACAGAATGTTTTCAGAAACTTCTGTGCATTTCTATCGGACCGCATTGCCTTATGACCAGAAATATTACTGGCACAACTACGAGAACATCAAATTTAAAATAAGTAAATATCCATACCTTGTCACCAGAATGCGAAACAAGATGATAAGTTAATGGCATGCGGATATAACTGATATCTTGGAAGTGTGAAATTTAAATTTTTGGGAAAGACGCAAATCAGGATTGTATTCGTGAAGAAATTAAGGTCAGAGATTGCTTGCTACATATTAGTCTTTTGTTTTGTCGTCTCTTGTCAAAAAATTTTCGAATTCGTAACCGAATTTGCTGCTTCGTATGAACGTGAAACTATTTTTTTTTTTGCTAGTCGGGTGGGACTAAGTCCCTTATACTGCGGCCATTTCTGGTCTATTGTACCAGCCCCAGATGATAGGTGAGGGTGACACTAGTTGGAGGTGGGTGGTAAGCTTCACGCCTCGACTGCTTTACCCTCGGAGAAGGAGCCCCTGTACCCATTGGATAGAAGGCTACGTGGACCCCAGAACGTAACTGGGCGACCGGGATTCGAACTCCGATACCTGAACCTTCCAACCCTATGCCAGGCGCTATACGGACTGCCCTATCGCGGCTGGCTTTTTCTAAACACGGCGTGAGGTTGCTGAGTATCTTAATTTTCAAACTTTTCGTGTCCCAACCCTGCTCCAGAGAAAATTTTTATTTAAGAGAATGAGTCGTATCTTTAGGGAAATAAAGAAAAGTTGGTAATAACTACAGACATGCTAATATGCGTCAGTCCGCTCCCAAACAAAAATGAATATCTGTTCTCTCTGTCATAATGTATCTTTATTATGTGAAGAAGGAAAGAGATGGGCAGACAGCGGAAACCCGTAAATGAATATACGTTTCCTCTGTCTTGCTAATCCAGCTCATAGATACAAACGTTTCAAGGAATAAGTGGGGGTGGGGGATTAGCTGAAACTTCTAATGTACTCTTCTTGGTATTATGTCCTGCACTGATACATAGTCCTGAATGCTTTTCTTTATGTTTCAGTTTCTAAATTTTCTTTCACTGAATTAATATCTGTGGGCTTTCTGACGACCATAAAAATTGCAACATGAAGATTAATCTACGTCACTATCCACTAGTTCTTATAAATGTAGTCTATATTTTAAGAGAAATATCTTCTGGAACGTGATGTTATATAGTGTTGTAGAGTTCGCCGACGTTTCGAACACTTCATAGCTGACGTAGTCTACGTTGTTTTTGTGGCTCCAAGTATTAAGGATGCCGGTCACGGTAGCCGAGCGGTCTAAGGCATGCACTGCCTTCTCTCGCTCGGAAGCCGGGATCGTGGGTTCGGATGTTTCCTGTGAGGTACGGACTGAATTCTTATATATTATTCTTATGCACTGCCGGTCACGGTAGCCGAGCGGTCTAAGTCATGTACTGTCTTCGCTCGCTCGGAAGCCGGGATCGTGACTTCGAATCCCACTCAGGGAATGGATGTTTGTGTGCGTTTTTCTGTGTTTGTCTACAGGTAGAGGCCTTGCGACGAGCTGATCACCCGCCTAAGGAGTCCTACCGAATGTGTAAGATCTAGTAAATCGAAGTGAAACGGAAAGTTTCATGGAGGTAGGCCTAGGCCCACTGGGGCTGTAGTGCCAAGGAAAAAAAAAGTATTAAGGATATATAAAGAAATTCATAAGATAATAGTGACATCTATAAAGACAGCCACTAGATAATCTGATAACGTGGTAAATTTTAAATATTTTGGGACGACAATGACAAATCAGAATTTGATTTATAAAAAAATTTGGAATATGTTAAATTCCCGTTATGATGTTATCATTCAGTTCAGAAAATTTTGTCTCCTTTTCTGCTGTTTAAAAGCTTAAGGTAAAAGATAAATTTGTCGCTGTGCTTAATTAATTAATCAGTTAAGCAGTATGCCATGAAAACAACGTGACGGAGAGGAGGTATAACCTCACCATTTTTGACCTCAACAATAGATGGAGGAAAAGCTATCCCTGTAACAGACAGTGGAGGCTCATTAGGTTGTGAGACGTCGAGGTTCCCACATTTTCTAGAAAGTCAGCTCACAGATGACGGTGTGGTTGTCAGCCTTACGCTCCGGCTGTCCTTTACCCCCAAGAAGTGTCCTGTTAACTCATTTCTGTTAGAGGCTGAGTCGATCTTAGGGCCATTGTTGGGCTGGAAGAATTGGATCAATTGAAAAAAATGAACTCCATCAGGAACCGAACCCGCGACCTTTCGGCTTGTAGCACAGTGCCTCAACTAACTACACTATTGCATGCCCCATATTAAAATGTATCTTAGAGAAATGTGATGGGAGTTATGGAGTGGATTCTTCTTGCTCAGGACAGAGACCTGCGGCGGGCTCTTGTGAAGATGATAACGAAATATCTGGCTCCACAGGATGTTGGGAATTTCTTGAGTGTCTGAGCAACTGTTGACTGTCAAGAAGAGTGGAGCTAATTTACGTGAAAGGTCAGTGCATTATCACATCCTGGGCTTCCGGTGGGATTCTCCGTTTCCGGTCCTGCCTAGGCTGACTGCGGAGCAAGGAAGTTAAGTTTACGAACAGTGCTATTTTCTGAGAAGTGACGCCGCGTATGATAGAAGTTCTTGGACGTTTCGGAGGAACGTAAGTCTTCTATCTTCAGATTCGGAAAGCAAACCAAGCAATTACGCAGTATACCAATGAATTTCTATCAGACTACACGGCGTCACTTCTCATATGGTAGTATTTTTCTTAGTCACTGCCGTGAGGAACTCAAGTCCAGTAATGTCAGTTTAAATAAATTAATTTTCACTGTAGAGAGAAGCTAATAATTCAACAAAAGAAGATTGTGAATTATTTGTTTTTTTTTAACAAATCATTTAATATGATTACATAATAATCTGGGATACATAGAGTAATTAAAACTTACAAATACTTTAAAATTATAGTAAAAACATTTCCCTCTCTTTATTTTATTACAAGAACATATTGAAACATGTACTTTTGTTTCTCCATTAGCAAATTTTGAGATTGAATAGTGTGTACTAAATTGGAGTCCATTGTGTATACATATACTCATATACAGGTACTATGTTTTTGGATATTATCCATCGTTTTATCTATTTAAAAAATCCTGTTTCTATTTTAAAACACAACTGAGTAGGTTTTACCTTAAAACGGGGACAGAATCCAGTCCCCGAAACGTTGTGTTTTAAAATAGAAAGAGGACTTTTTTTAAATAGATAAGACGATGGATAATATCCAAAAACATAATACTTGTACCAATTTATTATCGTCAAAAACTTTTAGATCTTATATACTCGTGTAATTTTAACTTCAGACAGCCTTGAAGATTACTTCTACAGTCAATTCCTATTACAGAAGTAAATCTATAAATTGCAGTTAATCTATATAAATAATTTGAGTTATTATTTTACACGTTAAATATTTTAAAATTTAGAATTGAATGTAACTAATGTTTTAGTTGTAATTGAATCAGCGTGTGAAACAAAACATTCATAACGGATGAGTGAATATTTTTAGTCTACGAGTATATTTGTTGGTTTTATCATTTAAATAAACGTTTAAATAATTTTTCGATGAGGTAAATTCGTAATCAATTGTTACGACTTTGAAAAAAAATCCATTATCGTTACAAATTAAAGATCTCAAACTGTTAAATATTGATAACACAATTGATAGTTGAATCTTATAGTAATTACATAAGTTCAAGTGTGTAATACATTTCAGATGATTAGGGTTTATTAAAGTAAAATTACACAAGGAATTCACATAAGCATTGAGGCATTTAAAGCAAAAGAAATAATATGATATAATTGTTCTGGTTCTAATCATGTTTCTTCAAGAATATCAATACAAACTATACCAATATTTTGGAACAAAACATAAGACTTTGCATATTGCATGGGTAATGAGCATTATAAAAGCACGTAATAGAAAATAAAGTGATTTGGTCCTCTTCAAATTCACGATGCGGCGTCCAGATGACAGCACTTGCTGAGGAGGAAATAATTCTGACGTCAGTCACCCTGACCCGCTTGTAAATTCGTTTTTGGGACCCTGAAATAAACAGAGAAAATATGATTTTAAAACCAGTATAAAAATAGATAATTAGACACGAATACATGAAATTCTAACATATTGTGATACATGGACCGCTTCTATAACATTAGAGGAATGTCAGTAAACGTTCCCACGGCAACGAATACAGGCAACAATAGAAGAGATGCCGTTTCTATATATATTAATATGAATATTAATAACATACTTTCTTATTTAAAAAATAAAAGCCGGTTTAAACGATCTCAATGCTGTCTGTGTGCCCGTGTATTCCTCTTTACAAACTTCTGAATGCCTGATCCAATTTTTACGAAAACTGGTATATATATCATGACACCTGATTTCATCTCAACACCCTACTTCATAAAGCTCTCCCATCAGTCTAAGTGTCTGTGTATCCCTTCTTTCATTGCTAAACGATGGCTCGATAGAAGTTTTTTTTTTATTACTAGTGGGGTGG
>NW_019743678.1:66248-79953 GCF_002891405.2 Cryptotermes secundus
TTCTTTTACTGCTAGTGGGGTGGGACTAGGTCCCTTGTTCTGCGGCCACTTCTGGCCTATTGTACCAGCCCCAGATGATAGGTGAGGGTGACTGTGGAGTAATTGGTGGAATGAAGATTGGCAGGGGAAACCGAAGTAGTCGGAGAAAACCTGCCCCAGCGCCACTTTGTCCACTACAAATCCCACATGACCGGACCGGGCCGCCGCGGTGGGAAGCCAGCGACTAACCGCTTGAGCTATGGCGCGGCCTCGATAGAAGGTTACTGCAGCAACGAATATACAAAACAAAAGAATTGTTGAAGGCGTCGTTTTCTATGCGATTCGTGTCGTAGCAAATGAAAGTAGGCGATTAGATCTTCACAGAACTTCACACTAAAGCGATTATATTCTGACGCCACCTCCACCAGGCTACACACTTATACACAAGCAATCAACGAGCGTATTGGGTAAAACAAATTCCTTTAAAGAGACTTTTCCCGGAAGAACAGGAGTTCGTGTCGCTTGACTCTTCTCTTACTTTGTCATCTGCCTCAACGCTGTTTGGCAGTTTTTCTTCTGGGACAGTTAAGCGGGTACCCTTCGGTGGGAGACCTTGACCATGTTATCACTGTCATAGTTAGAGCAACCACGAGGTAAAATAAATTGACACAATTCGTTTTCGTGGTTCCAGAAACACAAGTATCGCTATAACACAACTGCCCTACAACGTCGAGAGCCGAAGAAAATACAGAAATATTAAACAACAGACATTAATATACAATATTAAATAATTCTGCATGTAAATCCTCGTATTTAAAAGCAGAAAATAAAAAAAAAACTTAAAAACTATTCTGTAATTCACTTTCTATATGGGAGACGAATACAAGATTCATCAAGTTTAAAGACGTAACGGAAGTTGGAAAATTTATAAGGCAACTGCGCCATGTGAGAAATGACGTCATTTCCGCTAGCTTTTATCAACTTTTGCTGTTAATCTCAATTTGTTAAGAAACATGTAACACGCGATTTGATACTTCCCGGCAGTGGTTACTGTGACGTCATTTTGTTCATATTTTTTGCTTGTGTCTCCTTTCCTATTTTCGAACCAATTTAATAAACGTATCTACTTTTTCTATTTATATCAACTTAAAGCAATATGTTTTCATTGAAATAGTGTGTTAGCATGCATCCGTATACAGATAATGATCGAAACCCAAGCGGCTCGTGGAATTTTTATATATCTACGTATTATATGGAGCTCGTCTGCTGTCTAGAAACGTAAAGATTAGAATATAGAATGTTCAAAACTATAATTTTGCCTGTGGTTCTGTATGGGTGCGAAAATTGGTCTGTGACAATAAGGGATGAACATAGACTGAGGGTGTTTGAGAACAGGGTGTTGAGGAGAATATTTAGACCGAAGAGGGATGAAGTGACAGGAGGTTGGAGAAAGCTGCATAATGAGGAGCTTCATAACTTGTACTCTTCTCCAAGTGTAATTAGAATTATCAAGTTAAGGAGGGTGAGATGGACAGGGCATGTAGCGCGAATGGCGAAGAAGAATGCATATAGGATTTTGGTGGTAGAGTCATATGGAAAAAAGTCACTAGGAAGACCAAGATGTAGGTGGGTGAAAAATGTTAAAATGGATCTTAGAGAGATTGGATTAGTTGATATGGACTGGACTGATCTTGCTCAGGATAAGGACCAGTGGAAGGCTGTTGTGAACACGATAATGAACATTCGGATTTCATAAAATATTTGCAAACTCTCGAGTAGCTGCACAACTGGTGGCTTCTCAAATAGGGTACAGCTTCATGAAGTTAAACACACAGACGTAAGTACAAAACAAAACACATATTAATATTTAAGTCAAAATCACGAGCTTGAACATCTTCGCTATCATTAGCTCATACTCCTTACATGAGAAAGGGGTCACGCGGTGGCGTAGTTGGTTGAGGCACTATGCTACAAGCCGGAAGGTCGCGGGTTCAAGTCCCGATGAGGTCATTGGTTATTTTCAATTGACATAATCCTTCCAGCCGCACTATGGCCCTGGGGTCGACTCAGTCTCTAACAAAAATGAGTACCAGGAATTTTCCTGGGGAGTAAAGCGCGGCCGGCGCGTAAGACTGACAAACTTACCACCATCTTTGAGCCGATTTTCTAGATAATATGGGACCCTCAACGTCACACAACCCTATGGGTCTCCGAGGCCTGTTACAGGGATAGCTTTACTTTACTTTTACTTATATGATGAAGCAGAGATATCGTATGAATTCTGTACGTACCTCCAAGGAACTTCGTAATCAAACTCAACCGTATGCCTTCCGGCAGTTACCATGAACCAGACGATAACCTCTGGGACATTTCTTGTTTCCCTGAGTCTCCACAGAGGGTGCTGAAGTCACTGGCTTATTGTTCCTTTCAGGAAATTGTATGGGCTTTGCTTCAGCTGAGGGACTAAATTGTAACACAATTCCGATGAACAGAAGGATCCCCAGGAAGAGAAACTTCACAGATTTCGTCATGTTGGTCGGCCACGGTATGAAGTCGATATTAAATGGACTGTTTACTTTAATTTAAGGCACACTTCGGAAGAGATTCAATTTTACAAAATGCGTTATTTTATACACGGCAAAAGTAGATGTTTTCTGTTTACTGGCAGATATTTAACACAGAAGTAAGTTTTATGCAAGGTTTTAGAAATGTTATGAACTGCACAAGTCTTCTTCCTTTAGCCAAAAGAAACGTGTTCAGGCTGAAGTTGAATAAGTAATGTTACATAACAGAAAAGAAAATGTGTCGTAATCAGTTGATGATAAGGCAATAATTAAAAGTGAAGTAGCCGAGAGGAAGGAAGTTGAAATTATCTTAAAGTGTATGCCTCTAATATATTCAAGGTTAACAATACCCTTGCAGTAATTAACCACATTCGAAATGGATTATAGAAGCTGATATTGTCAAACTTCCTGGTAATGCGTTTCTGATAGAACTACAGGAAATTCAGTTTAATGCGAAATTTATATTCAATTAATTAAGCCTGTAATTGGTTCGATCACGGGTCTGATCAAGTGGGATTTGTGGTGGACAAAATGGCGCTGGGGCAGGTTTTCTCCGAGTATTTCGGTTTCCCCTGCCAATCTTCATTCCACCAATTGCTCCACAATCACCCTCACCTATCATCTGGGGCTGGTACAATAGGCCAGAAGTGGCCGCAGTACAAGGGACTTAGTCCCACACCACTAGCAATAAAGAAAGCCTGTAATTACTGGGAAAACAGAGACATGTGGGTTGAATAAAGAATCTTTGCTTTGAAATTCGAAGTCAGAAATAGCAATATATGACATATAATACAGTAACAATCCATGCTGAATATTATTTTTATGAAGAGTTCTATCTTCTGGGATATAACGCGGTATAGTCAGTTGAAAGTCAACCGACGTTTCGGAGTAATATATTTCCCCCCTCCCCATCTTCAGGGTCGAAGCAAAACCCTGCTTGCTATCTACTTGAAGCTGGTTTATTGCCTATATTTAGACCTCGAAAGTAAGGGTAACATATTTTCCTGAAACGTCGACTGACTTTCAACGGACTACACGGCGTCATATCCTAGAAGAGCGAACTCTTCATAACCACCGCTGTGAGAACCTCGGAGCCTGTCTTTCATTTTATTTTGGGACTGAGACCCTCGTTGGGTGAATATGAAGAGTTTTTTTTTTTCTGAGATATGTCGTCGCGTGGTCTCCTAATGCTTCTAAGGGCAAGTCACGCAAGCAACTAGCAGGAAACAAGTAGATTTCTCCTCAATAAGAGTGCACGTTTCACGCGGAATATTAAAATCATTAGGATCTAGGTTCGAGTTTTGTCATAATCTAGTTGCTTCCAAATGCTTTTAGTGTTAGGAACCGTTGATGTGGCCAAAATCACTTGATCCTCCCCCGTCACAAATAATAAAACGACTTTAACTATGATTTCGAGATATAAATATAATTACTAATGAATATTATTTACAGCTCTAAAATACTTCCATTTATATAAATAAAATGTAAGGTAACCTCCTCTCACCGGCAGTTACAAAGAGTTCGCGGGAGCGCCGATGGTGGCACCACTTGATGGCTTTGTCTTATGTGCCCCGTATGCACATTGCTAGTTTTCTCAAACTTCTGTATTTTTAATATAATGAGGTGTTTTATTAAATGTTTGTCTGTATAATAATTCAACTATTAGTAATTTATATGAGATTATCACAACTGTAAGTTTGAAGATTGCTGCGTTATGAGATGTGACTCGTGTAGTGTGGTAAATTGGTACCAAAGATTTGAAAGATCTTACAGTGAAAATGGAAAGCGTAGTTTCCTCCGAAACTTTGGCAACTATTTATCATGTTGCACAGCGTCGTATTACTGAAGGCATTAACACTAAACAGAATATTACTTTCGGGTTAACGCAGTATGATCCCCTTTATACATGAGGTATCATTTAATTAACGGAGCGTTTTCCTTGAAGGTTTATTGTTCAATTAAGATTCCGGTTAATCAAACGTTGGTTATTACCGATGTATTCTTTCGGCGTACGGAGAGGAGCTTCGCCGTTTTCTGCAGTTCATGCTTCAAATTATGTTAAAGCAGAGATTTATTTATTTAAGGCGGAGAGTCGGGAAATAGATCACAAATTGATATCAACGTAAAACACGTGATATTCGAAAATGAAAAAAAGAAAGATATTAATTTCCTTGTATATCCTCAACCAAAACCGATACACTTTACCAATCGCTTTGCCAGCGCGTCGAAACTCGCAAAATATCAATCTTTTGACTGTTATCTCGACCACTTCCTCAACTTGTCGGGCATTATTTGCGACTTTCGAGCGTCCTTAAGATAATTTCTCGACTGAGTTGTGAACAGCTTTACGCGACAAACACTTCCCACTGTAAACGGGAAATATTTATTTATGAATATCCTTTACATTGAGTCCTGTTGCCCACAGGAAACGCACAAAAGGAATGTGCTCTTCGGTGGAATACTTCTCAAGTATGGTCGCCATTTTGACTGCTGAAACCAGCCTCTGAACCCGCGCATGCGAGTCTGCTATCTAGATTGTCATGAAACTGTACTGTGCTGCTACCTAGTGATACACATATAAAACAATATGACGTCCATTACAGCTGTGTTACTTCCATTTGTGACAGATTTTATGACTTTTCCTCTGTCTGCATCTAAAACGTAAGGAGTCGAATGGTGGGAAAAAAGGTGAAGAATGAATTGGAAAGGATTTGGAAGGAAAAGGTAGTGATCTGTTAGGGACACTAACCCCTGTATTTGCCAGGAGAGCCTAAGAACAGCTAAGAAACGTAAATGAAGATAGTCGATATGGGGGCAAATATTCAAACCAAGGGTTTTTGGAATAGAGATCTAAAATGTTATCACTATGTACTTCCGCTCAGTTAAAGAAACACCCATAATATTAGCCTCAAATCTTTCAATTCATTTCTGTAAAACATAGTTCCTGTCTTAGAAACAGCAGATGAAGCCATGAAAAAAATAACTGATGTAGCTATTGATCTCGAAGTTTATTCAATCGACTTTTTGAGACGTACCGTTTGTGTGCCGCGACGTTAGATGCATCGCCCTTGTCCGCGTCGGCACCATTGCGTCTTTCTGCCAGCAAGTCCTCCTAAAACAACTTTAGGATTGGCGTACATAATCGGTAACATGGCCACTAGAATTAACAGTGCCATCCAATACCTCCACTGCATAGTTTCTAGAACAAAACACGAAAGGGCTCTACATCAAGCGAACTCGCATATCCACTCCTGAAATATTTTACTTACACTGAAAATGGATTATTTTCAAATACAGTCATAAAGAACAATAAAAGAAAGATTGGAAATATATGAATATTTTAACAATTCTGCTGTATTCTCTATTCATGCCTCAAGGTTTTCATGTTACATTTTAATGTTCTCTCATAGGTATCGTACAAAACGGATGATTCAAAACAAGAAACACTGATAAATCAGTATATGAATTGTGCTATTTTCAGATCTTACACAGGAAACACACCATGAATGAAAGCGTTCAAAATATTTGTTTTCCTCCTAATTGCAATCTTTCTCGTGAACAACTGATCCTCACGTCTCTGCTTACGAAGATTGTCAGCTTCTGGCATGCCACACCATGCACATGCGTAGGAGTTTCTAAGGAACACACACTCCCTAACATCAGGGTTAAGATTAAGTCTCACAAGCAAACAAACTCGTTATAGCAACGGGGTCGAAGTTCGTGGAGTCAGGGATCGATTAGCGTAAGGGATATGATTCTTTTTCTCTACTCCTCAGTGTCTGGAACTCATTCTCCGGTGGTAAAGCGAGAGGAGCGTAAAGCTGACACCTCAACCTAATACCGAGGGCAGAAAAGGTGGAGCTACAGTTTCATTATCCCCATATGTCTTAATGGGGTACTGCTTAATTAATTAAGCATAGGGCAACTTTACAACTGTAAGAAAACCCTGCAATGTCTCATTACTGCTTGCTGTATTTGGTTTGCCCGATAAGCTTAGATTCTATCCTTGAAGTTAGAGGCAATATTTCTCGAAACGTCGGTGAATTCATACAGAGTATATGTTGTCGCAGCCGGTCACGGTAGCCGAGGGGTCTAAGGCGTGTACTGTCTTCGCTCGCCAGGAAGCCGGGATCGTGGATTCGAACCCCACTCAGGGCATGGATGTTTAGTTTGTGTGTGTGCGTTTTTCTGTGTTTGTGTACAGGTAGAGGCTTTGGGACGAGCTGATCACCCGTCCAAGGAGTCCTACCGTATATCTTAGATCTAGAAAAACCGAAGTGAACGGAGAAGTTCATGGAGGTAGGCCTAGGCCCACTGGGGCTGTAGTGCCAAGGAAAAATAAAATGTTGTCGCATCCCAGAAGCTAGCATACTTAACTGAATATTTAATTTTGTTCAGAATTCCCCAACATTAGATACCCTAGAATAAGTTCAAATACATTTTTATTAAATAAATGCAGGATCATCGAAAAATAGTTCCAGTATTATGAAAGCTTATCATTAAAAAATTAATAAAAATATCGAAATTGTTAAAATATTAATATCCGGGCATACAAAGTATGTTTCTGATGTGCTCAGTTTATAGGAGTAGCAGCTCCTCATTTTTGCCAGTCTGAGTGTAAAACCCTGAATTAGAACCTCCCAACGCCTGGATTTGGGGGGGGGGAGCGAACCAAAGTTTTCTTCCATCAGAAGCCCAAATCTTAACACGATTGGCTTTTTTGTGGGTTACGTCAAGAATATTTTGTATACTGAGGCAATTCGTGGTCTCCATCACCAACAGTAAAGGATCACAGTATCTATCGATACTGCAATTCCAGACAAGACCGAATAGAGAATCGATATGAGTCGAGCGACAAATGAAGCACATACCTAAACATATTAAAGCAAGATAATTTGAGACATCTCTTAGCAATTTAGTGCTGGAATCATGTCGATTTCTTTAATAATTTTTTAGTTATAGCTTTTTATAATCCTGACATTCTATTTCGATGATCTGTAAGTGTAAATATATAAATTCAGGTGGAAGAAAAATTCATATTATTATTATTATGAGAGAGACTTCGATAAATTGGACCCTGGCAACCTTTCTCCTATGCACACTACAACCCACCACACAAAGTACTCACAGAAACACCTGGTAGTGACAGCGTGGAAGAAAATTAACAGCACCCGGGCGACTGATCGGCTGAGACTGGACGGAAATGCTGTTGTCTGCGTGCTGGCAGGGCTACGAGGTACTTGAACACAGGATGAGGAAAATTGTCATTGGGACGTGAGTCTCTTGACTCCCCATCAACTGCGTTTCTCTATTGGGCAATTCTATTATAACAAAGACGAGGCCATTCTGCATGTTTGCTGCTTTAGTTAACCCTTTTACGGGGCTCAACTACCCACAATTGAGTGGAACAGTGCTTTAAACAGGGACACGAAGAAGAATGAGGCCAGGATAAGAGGAAGGATATGCAGAACAAGTAGAAAAGGAATAGAGAAGACTCAGACGAATGACGAGGGGAGAAAGAATAAAGAGTAGAGGAAAATTTTTTGTGGCTTGCATTACGACGTACTTAGTATCGAGGCTATATATTGTGGAATTGCAGGGTGACTGGAGAAATGGAACGGATCTGAAAGGAAGCGATCGTGGACAAATTGACAATTGCCTAGAGGAACTGCGAAAAATGAAGAGAAACCTCGGCCAGGACAGTGAGTAATGGTAACGCTTCTGAGTTCTGGTGGTACTCGGTTCGAATCTCAGCTGGGACACCTACTGTCATGATTGAAATTATTGTTACTTTTCCTCGGTTACTCCAGAAAATGTGGGGTTCGTGTCTGCAGTTACACTACGATTGTTTCATCCGCGCATTTTCCAAATTATTACTTGCAAACCGTCATACTATTCGGCACGCTTAGATACTGGCAGCGTCGTTAAATGAAGTACAAGTAAATGAAATCAGAGAGAAGTAAGAGAAGGAATGACCAAAGTCAATAAGACAAGCAAATGGACGAGGTAAAGAGGAACGAGGGAGAAATGTTTAAGGTAATAAAGAAGAATGGTAGAAGATAATAAAGGAGAAAGAGAAGGTAATAAAGGAGGAGGAGAGAAGATAATAGAGGAGAAAGGAGGAAGAGAGAGATAAAAAGGAATGAGGGAGAAATGTTTAAGGTAATAAAGAAGAATGGTAGAAGACAATAAAGGAGAAAGAGAAGGTAATAAAGGAGGAGGAAAGAAGATAATAGAGGAGAAGGAGGAAGAGAGAGATAAAAAGGAATGAGGGAGAAATGTTTAAGGTAATAAAGAAGAATGGTAGAAGATAATAAAGGAGAAAGAGAAGGTAATAAAGGAGGAGGAAAGAAGATAATAGAGGAGAAGGAGGAAGAGAGAGAAAAAGGAATGAGGGAGAAATGTTTAAGGTAATAAAGAAGAATGGTAGAAGATAATAAAGGAGAAAGAGAAGGTAATATAGGAGGAAGGATGAAAAGGAAGCTTAATAAAGAAGGAAGAGAAAACATAATGAAGAATAAAGGGAAACAGTAATAAAATAGTAAGAAGGAAGCAAAGGGGAAAAGAAATTTGGACAGGAGAAGACAAGGATCAGCATCCGCCCTCATTTCAGCACTCACAGTGCTCGATGGCCTACACAAATTGTGAAGTGCCTCATTATGTAATATCCTAAATTGCTCTTACTTATCCCTGTTAAGTTGAAGTGTTTTCGTTTCGGCCTGAAAGGGATTAAATTAGTGGATAACAAAATAATTGTTCAGGGTCCATACGTTTTAAACGAAAGCTACTGTGACAGTGACTGAATATCCTTGTTATTATGTGAAATAGATGCGATATATTGAGATGTTGCGCCGTGTATTTTCGTATTAGTCGTTTGCGAACTCTTCAAAAGGACTTACTGCTTCCATCTTCAGGGTGGAACTGTACACGTCAAGAAAGCAACCGGTAAGAAGATTTATCCTTCAAGGAAAAAAGCTTGATGCTTTCTTGGTTTAATCGTTGACTCTGAGAATGGAGAGACTACATTCTCCCGAAACGTCGATAAACGTCAACCGGACTATACGACGTCAAATTCCAAATGTATTACTCTTTATATTCACTGTTGTGAGAGACAAAAATCCTGCTTCGGTAAAGAAACATTCTTTTTCATAAACTGAATTCCTAGCATTCAGCAATGTCTCATGCAACCCAGTTTTTTCGTCATCTCATTTCCTTCTTAACCACGTACTCCCTGTCCTTTAGTCCACATAATCACGCTTTCCCTTCCACACACTGCCCACTGCTAGATCCATATGGGTCTTCTAACCCCTCCAAACATATTGCCCATGATGATGCCTACTTTAACATTTGAAGACAATTTTAAAAAGTTCTTAAATTTCTAAGCGTCTCATTTTCGAAATCCAAAGTCAAACATAAAATTCTGCCGCTAAAACTAAAGCACAAGAACAGTATTACTTCAATGCCTGACGCAAACTTCATGAAACTCGGTATGTATATCCTGCAGCCTGAGGCTACCTCAACGGCGCAATTCATAAAGTCCTCTCATTAGTATACCAAGACAACAGCCTCTCAAATTGTCGTCTCAAATACTCAATTTGTAGCGAATGGAAAGTAGGCAATTAGTTCTTCCCCGAACTTCTTGTTTATTTATTTAGTTGTATCAAATTGCCGCGCCATAGCTGGAGCGAAAAGTCGCTGGCTTCCCAACGCGGTGGCCAGGGTTCGATCCCGGTTATGGTCAAGTGGGATTTGTGGTGGACAAAGTGGCTCTGGGGCGGGTTTTCTCCAAGTATTTCGGTTTCCCTGCCAATCTTCATTCCACCAAATTCTCCATCATCATAATCACCCGGGGCAGGCTACAATAGGCTAATCAGTGACCGCCGTGCCGAGTGGACCCAGTTGGACTCCACCCCCCGCTAAGCGAATTAAAAAAAAATTATTAGTCGTACCAAGCTCTGGTTTACTTAGGCCCACAAACTGTTAACACCAAGTGTATGAACTACAAATAAATTAAAGAAGTTGATTGCGGGTTTTCAGTGTTGATCTTGATTTATCTCTCGAGTCCTTTCATCGTGTGGAAATGAGCAGTATTGAGCGACGTTTCCGAAGTCCGATTTTTTTTTTTTTTTTTTGCTTCGCGGTGATGTGGCCAGTGTTTCAGAATTTTCGGAAACACATGTTCCTTCCACCTTCACGGAAGAATTGAATTATTGTACCATGAAGATATGGGCAGTGTTTCGAATTTTCGAAGGTTCACCCCGCCTCCTACATCAGGATCTAAATGAGTCCTAGCACCGTATGAATGTGAGATGTGTTTCTGAAGTTTCAGAGATGCATTCTGTCTCTGTCTTCAGTGCTGAAGTGAGGTTTGGCACCTTTGACTGTCGGCAGTGTTACAAACGTTTCGGGAGTGTATGAAATCTTCATCTTCAGGGTCTAATTGGGTTTTTGAATTGCGTAGATGTGGAAAATTTTTCCGATTTATTGTCAATGCATATTTTCTGCACCCTCGAGGGTTAAGTATTAGCACCGTGTAAATTTTGGCAGTGATGCCGGCGTTTCAGAGGTCCCTACTGCCTCCAAACACTGCACACATCTGGCCGGTACGAAGTGCTAAAACCGAAGTCCATATCAATTCTATATAAATACCGTAAAATTAAATTTTGTAACTATAATTGGAGATAAAGCTGTCAGTACATTACACATAGATGTCCTAAATGAGATAAACCCACTTTAAAATATAAATTACATAATCCATATTTCATTTCCTGTAGTAAAAACAAGGAAAATTAAATCTACTTCGAGGTGTAAGACAAATAATGGTGTCATATCACAAGATATCTATAAATACACTTCAGCGCTATCTCTATCATCCTTGCAGGAAGTGACAAGGCAGTTTTGTAATCGGTACACGCAGGATTACTGCATACCTTGTGATCAGAATAGAACCTATGGGGTTTAAACATAAAAAGTAAAGATATCTCTGTAACAGGCCGTGAAGGCCCATAGGGTTGTGAGACGTTGAGGGTCCGACATTATCTAGACAATCGGCTCAAAGATGGTGGTAAGGTTCTCAGCCTTACGCTCCGGCCGCGTTTTACTTCCCAGGAAAATTATTTAATTAATTCCTGGTACTTATTTCTGTTGCCGGTCATGGTAGCCGAGCGGTCTAAGGCATGTACTGTCTTCGCTCGCTTGGAAACCGGGATCGTGGGTTCGAATCCCACTCAGGGCATGGATGTTTAGTTTGTGTGCGTTTTTCTGTGTTTGTGTACAGGTAGAGGCCTTGCGACGAGCTGATCACCCGCCCAAGGAGTCTTACCGAATGTGTAAGATCTAGTAAACCGAAGTGAACGGAGAAGTTCATGGAGGTAGGCCTAGGCCCACTGGGGCTGTAGTGCCGAGGAAAAAAAAAACTTATTTCTGTTAGAGGCTGAGACGACCCCAGGGCCATAGTACAGCTGGAAGGGTTAGGTCAATTGAAAAAAAAAAATCCAATGACCTCATGGGAACTTGAACCCGCGACCTTCCGGCTTGTAGCATGATGATGATGATGATGATGATGATATTCCTAACCAAGGCTTAAGTAAAGAAGTATCCTCCAATAGCAACAGAATGACGCACTATGCCTTAAAATTTCGAACTTCGTTTTAATATGATGGTACTTACCTTTGATCCACCGTGGTTCCAAATGAAAATCTTGCGGCAGATCCCCGAATAATCGGGTCGGTACCCCTGGGGACACCGTGTTGGGGCCCTAATGAGGTGATGTACTGTGTAGCACTGTGTAGTGTGTGCCATTAACACCAGGAGGCAAATCAGAAGTGTTACCTTCATTGTGAGTTCGTCAGGGTCAGAGCGATCCTGGGGTTTATATAAGCCTGCACATGTTTATCTCTGCAGATAACCGCCCACATATCAGACTTTCACGTGCGAATATTGCACCATGAAAGTTTCCTCATTAACACGGCAGTGAGTGTTCAAATTTTAATCTTTTGAGCTGTGACACCGTGTAGTTTTGGAAGTAGATATGAACTTACGCTTCTCCCATTCCTAGTATTTTTGTCATGGTCAGTGTTCCTTGGTATTCTCAATATTGCTTGTCATCCAAATATTATACTCTAAGACCCTACCGTTATTACTTGACACCCTGTAAATACTACTTGACAAACTGTCAGTAACCCTGTGAGCCTGACAGTATTCTTTAATATCCAGCCAACATTCCTTGACAGTCTGAGGGTACTCACACTCACGAATAACTCTTGACATCCAGCCAATATTCCTTGACAGCCTGCAGCATTAATTGGCAACCTGCCAATATTTCTTGACATCCTGAGGGTACTCACCCTCACGAATAACTCTTGACATCCTTTCAATAACCCTTTTTACCCTACCAATTTGTTAGCATCTTGCTGAGAAGAATATTTGGACCGAAGAGGGATGAAGTGACAGGAGGTTAGAGAAAACTGCGTAATGAGGAGCTTCATATATAATTAGAATGATAAGTCAAGGACAATGAGAGGAGCAGGGAATGTGGCACGAATTGGTGCGAAAAAACACCAGACCTGCTGGACTTTTTCGTAGTAAAAGGAATTTCTCTAGCATACACGGACATAGTTCCTAGCTTCGAACTATCTTCAGATCATACCCCTATTATAATGACCATAAGCTCAACAGTGATTCAAAGACATACCACTCCACGTTTACACAACTATAACACCAACTGGAATAAATATAGAGAAGAAATTACTCATAACATAAACCTACAAATAAGGCTGAAGGATCCCGAAAGCCTAGAGCTGGCCATTGACACATTAACAAAAGTCATGCAACAATCCGCTATCCAATCTACCCCACTGCTGAATCCACAGAAATGCACCTACAACATTCCTTTAGAAATCAAACAACTCCTGAACAAAAAAAGAAAGGCAAGAGCGATTTGGCAACGAACCCACAACCCAAGAGATAAAACCATATATAACCAGCTAACCAACAAACTAAAAGCTAAATTGAAGGAAATGAGAGAAGCATCCTTTGCAGATTATATCCATAACCTTAATAGATACGACTACTCAATATGGAAGCCCATTAGAAACACAAGAAAACCAATAGAACCCTCGCCGCCAATACGAGACGCAACACTAAATGAAAGACCATGGGCA